>NW_028253763.1:0-97050 GCF_964263255.1 Lissotriton vulgaris
TCCGTTCCGCTCGCGGATTTTGCGGATTTTCGGGAAATCCGCAATCCGCGAGATTTGCGGATTTCCCGCAAAATCCGCAAATTCGCACGCAGCGGATTTTTTTGGCGGCGCGCGGCGTTGGTGATACAATTTTTGCGGCGCGCGGCGTTTATCATCGTTTGCCGAGTTGTTTTTTTCGATAGTTTGCGAGTGCTGCGCCATTTTGGATCTTGCTGTGTGATCCCGCGGGAATTGGCGAGCGCGATTACGTCATCGCGGCTTGCCAGCGAGAGTTTGTCAACGCGAGTACGGCGAGATCACGTCTCGCGGTACTTCGCAAATTGCGAGATTTGAGATGCGGCGCGCGAAAATATAAATTTGCAATTCTGCACAAGAAATCCACCAGCAAGCAGCATAAACCTTCTAGAAATGATGATTTTTATGTGAATAACTCCTTAGTTTGACATTTGCCTGCACTTTTTTAGCGAGGAGTCCATTTTGGGGAGGGGGGCAGGGGGGTGGGAGGAAGGAAGTGCCCCATAGTCTTCAACTTCCTGTTCCTGTTCAGCAGGCTCCTCCCAGTGCTTTGTCCATCTCCTGGTCACTTTTCATTCGGATGTGGACCTGGAAGGATTACCTTTTGTGGATGCTGCTGGATCTTTGGATTTGAGGCCTTTTTGACTTTCTTTGGATCACTGTTGGATTAGAAATTTTACAAGTAAGTTTGTTTGGGGCATTACAGTTGCTGCAACTAAAATTTTGGGATTTTCGATTTTTGGGCTGTTTTGGGGCCTTTTCCCAGGGGTACTCAGTGGTGGGTGGACTGATTCTTTCTGTGGGTTGTCTTGAATTTAAACATCATGGAGGCCATAGATGAATTGGGATTGTGCTGATTTTTCTGTGTTTTTCGATTTTTTTTTTTTGTAAAATTTTGTGTTTTTCGATTTTTGACCTGTTGTTGGGGCCTTGACCAGGGGTAGTGAGTGGTGCATGGGGCCTAGTCTTTCTGTGGGCTGTCTTGAATTTAAACATCATGGATGGAATGGGATTGTGCTGATTTTGCAGTGTTTTTCGATTTTTGGGGGTGTTCATGGGGAGGGACATGCCATGTGGCTGGTGGCCATTTTGAGTGCAGCTACAGGCACTTGCCATGTGCTGGCAGGCAAGTGGCCATTTTGAATGCAGGCTTTGTTGTTAGGCCTCCAACCATTTTCCCTACTTTTCAACCTTTATTTATGCCAGGGGTAGTGAGTCTTGCATGGGCCTAGTATTTCTGTGGGTTGTCTTGAATTTAAACATCATGGAGGCCATAGATGAATTGGGATTGTGCTGATTTTTCTGTGTTTTTCAATTTTTTTTTTTTGTAAAATTTTGTGTTTTTCGATTTTTGACCTGTTGTTGGGGCCTTGACCAGGGGTAGTGAGTGGTGCATGGGGCCTAGTCTTTCTGTGGGCTGTCTTGAATTTAAACATCATGGATGGAATGGGATTGTGCTGATTTTGCAGTGTTTTTCGATTTTTGGGGGTGTTCATGGGGAGGGACATGCCATGTGGCTGGTGGCCATTTTGAGTGCAGCTACAGGCACTTGCCATGTGCTGGCAGGCAAGTGGCCATTTTGAATGCAGGCTTTGTTGTTAGGCCTCCAACCATTTTCCCTACTTTTCAACCTTTATTTATGCCAGGGGTAGTGAGTCTTGCATGGGCCTAGTATTTCTGTGGGTTGTCTTGAATTTAAACATCATGGAGGCCATAGATGAATTGGGATTGTGCTGATTTTTCTGTGTTTTTCAATTTTTTTTTTTTGTAAAATTTTGTGTTTTTCGATTTTTGACCTGTTGTTGGGGCCTTGACCAGGGGTAGTGAGTGGTGCATGGGGCCTAGTCTTTCTGTGGGCTGTCTTGAATTTAAACATCATGGATGGAATGGGATTGTGCTGATTTTGCAGTGTTTTTCGATTTTTGGGGGTGTTCATGGGGAGGGACATGCCATGTGGCTGGTGGCCATTTTGAGTGCAGCTACAGGCACTTGCCATGTGCTGGCAGGCAAGTGGCCATTTTGAATGCAGGCTTTGTTGTTAGGCCTCCAACCATTTTCCCTACTTTTCAACCTTTATTTATGCCAGGGGTAGTGAGTCTTGCATGGGCCTAGTATTTCTGTGGGTTGTCTTGAATTTAAACATCATGGAGGCCATAGATGAATTGGGATTGTGCTGATTTTTCTGTGTTTTTCAATTTTTTTTTTTTGTAAAATTTTGTGTTTTTCGATTTTTGACCTGTTGTTGGGGCCTTGACCAGGGGTAGTGAGTGGTGCATGGGGCCTAGTCTTTCTGTGGGCTGTCTTGAATTTAAACATCATGGATGGAATGGGATTGTGCTGATTTTGCAGTGTTTTTCGATTTTTGGGGGTGTTCATGGGGAGGGACATGCCATGTGGCTGGTGGCCATTTTGAGTGCAGCTACAGGCACTTGCCATGTGCTGGCAGGCAAGTGGCCATTTTGAATGCAGGCTTTGTTGTTAGGCCTCCAACCATTTTCCCTACTTTTCAACCTTTATTTATGCCAGGGGTAGTGAGTCTTGCATGGGCCTAGTATTTCTGTGGGTTGTCTTGAATTTAAACATCATGGAGGCCATAGATGAATTGGGATTGTGCTGATTTTTCTGTGTTTTTCAATTTTTTTTTTTTGTAAAATTTTGTGTTTTTCGATTTTTGACCTGTTGTTGGGGCCTTGACCAGGGGTAGTGAGTGGTGCATGGGGCCTAGTCTTTCTGTGGGCTGTCTTGAATTTAAACATCATGGATGGAATGGGATTGTGCTGATTTTGCAGTGTTTTTCGATTTTTGGGGGTGTTCATGGGGAGGGACATGCCATGTGGCTGGTGGCCATTTTGAGTGCAGCTACAGGCACTTGCCATGTGCTGGCAGGCAAGTGGCCATTTTGAATGCAGGCTTTGTTGTTAGGCCTCCAACCATTTTCCCTACTTTTCAACCTTTATTTATGCCAGGGGTAGTGAGTCTTGCATGGGCCTAGTATTTCTGTGGGTTGTCTTGAATTTAAACATCATGGAGGCCATAGATGAATTGGGATTGTGCTGATTTTTCTGTGTTTTTCAATTTTTTTTTTTTGTAAAATTTTGTGTTTTTCGATTTTTGACCTGTTGTTGGGGCCTTGACCAGGGGTAGTGAGTGGTGCATGGGGCCTAGTCTTTCTGTGGGCTGTCTTGAATTTAAACATCATGGATGGAATGGGATTGTGCTGATTTTGCAGTGTTTTTCGATTTTTGGGGGTGTTCATGGGGAGGGACATGCCATGTGGCTGGTGGCCATTTTGAGTGCAGCTACAGGCACTGGCCATGTGCTGGCAGGCAAGTGGCCATTTTGAATGCAGGCTTTGTTGTTAGGCCTCCAACCATTTTGCCTATTTTTCAACCTTTATTTATGCCCAGGGGTAGTGAGTCTTGCATGGGCCTAGTCTTTCTGTGGGTTGTCTTGAATTTAAACATCATGGAGGGCATGGATGGATTGGGATTGTGCTGATTTTGCAGTGTTTTTCGATTTTTTTGTGCTCTATAACTGAACTGATGTTCCTCTGTCTTCCATTTTTTTTAGGTGCACAAGACTCAAGAGAACCACCAGTGCCAGGAAGAAGTCCTGCAGCGGTGTGTGTGTGCAGCATAACGTCACGCGACGTCACGTCTGGCCTCAGACAACTCTACAATTCGTGCAACTGCGGCCTGCTGTCTGACCTGCTCTGAAGAAGATGGCCCCAAAGAAAGTTCTCCGTAGCTCCTCTAGCAAGAAAGTTGCTAGTAAGGAGCAGAAGAAGCAAGTTACCAAGGAGGCTGGTGTGCCACCCGCCACTTTTTTTGGGAGCAAAAAAAAAAGTACGCCTGCAGCAGCAGGATCTGCTGGGGACCAACCTGAGAGCAGCACCCCTGCTCCATTGGGTTCAGTGCCTCCACCACCACGCCAACTTAAGTCAAAGCCCTTGAGTGCTTCAGAGGCAGTCAGTGTACTTCTCCAATCACCATCGACCAGTGATGTTGGCTCATCGCAAGAAAGTAGCAGCAATGTCCCTGAATCAACACAGGTTGTTGTAACTCATCTGACAAGTGTTGAACAACCACAGCCGCAACAACAACACCATGTGCAAGTACACGCCCAAGTACATGTGGAAGGAGAGGCAGCAAAAGGAGATGCGCAAGCAAAGGTGCATGGACGTTCACAAGTGCCCACAATAGTTGTTCCTCCCGAAGTAGGGGCACATTTGGAAATCGACAATGAAGCTGAGGTATCATTGGAAGCCACTCCTCCTGATGATCATTCATTGTCTTCCACATCCCTAGCAAGGAAAAGATCAAGGGGGGTGTCTACATCTTCTTCAAGCCCACCTCGTTCTGGTGCAAGTGATCTGTCTTGGGAACCACGACAACTGCGGTCTGACAGTGAGGCAGAGGCACACCATGATCTGCCACCGGTACCTAAGCGTAAAAGGAAGGTCGTCCAAAAACTCAAACCTATGGAGTGTGATGAGGCTCAACAAGAAGTGACAGATACTGCTGGTGATGAAGCCTCTCACGATGACGACGAGGCAGTCATCACAAAGGTCACTGCAGCCCCACCGGGCATGCAGCAAAGAGACATTTTGACCCTATCCCGAGAAGCTGCTGAGCGTGATGATGATGTCGGCGAGGAGGCAATGGAAATGGAATCATTAGATTTGGAGTTAAGTAGTACACCAAAACCTACCGCTTCCATATTTCTTCCTCGCAAGAAGGTACCCACCTCGTCCTCGACCTCAATTCGTGGTGGTGAAAGTGCAAAACGTACTGAAGTTCGGCAATCCACATCCTCCACTTCATCTGTCATTAGCAGCAGGACCACCACCACCAGTATCGCCGCCTCCTCCGGCCCCCGAAGACATTTCAAGTCTCCAGTTTGGGACTTCTTTAGTGTTTGCCCAAAAAAGGAAAACGTAGCCATTTGTAGCCTTTGTAAGCTTCGATATAGTCGTGGTAAGCTTGGTTCTAACTATGGTACCGGAGGCCAGAGAGGTCATCTTGAGAGAAGGCACCCTGTCGAATGGTTTCCGCACCTAGAGGCGGTCAAGAAAGCCGGAATTGCACGTAATGAAAACGTTGATTTGTCATCTGCTGATGACGAGGAGGTAGAAGAAGACGATTCAAACACTTCACTTACACCCAGTTCCCATGTCAGCAGCACACCCCATGGGAGCCACACTAAGAGTGTGGGAGAGAGTGAGACATCAATGCGGAAAAGTTCATCAGCGAGCGTAACTGGGTCGAAGAGATCATCATCATCCCGTAAATCATTGGTCCAGGGCAACATTAAAAAGATGTTGTTTACAGAAGCGCAATATGAACGCAACCACCCAATGACCCGTCTGTATAACACTAAGCTGGCTAAAATGCTAGCTCTGGACCTTCTCCCTTTTTCTTTTGTAGAAGGGGTTGGTTTTCTAGAATTAGTGACAGTGCTCTGCCCTAAATGGAAGGTTCCTAGCCGGTTCTATTTTGCCCGAGTTGCGGTTCCAGCACTACATGAAGATGTTCTGAAGTTGATTGGGGCAGCTTTGGAGAAGAGTGCTGTTCACACTATACATCTGACAACAGACATGTGGACCAGTGGCGCAGGCGCTGATTACATGTGCATCACTGCACACTGGGTCTCTTTTTCAGGGGCTAAAGCAAAGCTAAACTCAGGTGTTGACACTAACATTGTTTTTAAAGGTGCTCGGAAACATGCAACACTAGCCATGTTTGGTTTGGAGAAACGTCACACAGCAGAAAACATTTTGGATGTCTTTAACACAAAGGTCCTTAACTGTCTGTCCCCACTAAAACGCAAGGTTGGTTATGTTTCCACAGACAATGGCTCCAATATAGTTAAGGCCATGAGGGACGGTTACTATTTCAGAGTGCCGTGTTTGGCGCACTGTATAAACCTGGTTGTCCAAAAATTCTTGGGTAATAAACGCAGTGCAGCGTACAGTGTATTGGACAACTGCCGAAAAATTTGCAAGCATTTCAGGCATTCTTTTAAGGCCCGCAAGCAGCTGAGGAGCATGCTATATCAAAGTCAAATGCCAGTGAAAGCACTCATCCAGGAGGTGGTAACACGTTGGAACTCAACCTTCTACATGCTTGAGCGTCTGTATGAGCAGTATACGCAACTCGATCAATTTTTCTTGAAAGAGGGTATAGAGGAGCTGAGGATGGGTGGGCCGCAATGGAACATAGTTGAAAGCCTAACACGCATGCTTCGTCCTTTTGAGGTCTTCACACGTGCAGTCAGCAAGGAGGACTCTAATTTGGGAAAAGCTATCCCATTGTTGTACATGCTGGAGGACCAACTGAAGGAGGTGTGTTCTGTGTTTCGAAAAGATGACAAAAAGAAAGACTCTTTGCTTCTGGCTGAGACATTATTAGAGCTCCTACAAGGTGATGAACGTCTTCAAAAGATCCACTCAGAACAGCATTACATTTGTGCTACTATTCTGGATCCACGCTACAAAAAGGCGCTGGCAGGCAGAGCATTCTTTCCTTTTGCTGATGAAGATGTTACAAAGTACAAACGTTGGCTAGCCTTGTCAGCCAAGAAGTTTGAAACAGAACGGCTGGAAATTGAAGGAAATGGCAGTACATCAGCAGGCCATCCCCAGTCAAAACAATCCACTTCTGCACCTGTGGCTGTGGCACAAGTGACCTCTCAGCCGTTAAAGACACCGGCAACCGCATCATCTGCACGAAAGGCAGCAGAAACATTGGAGGCTGAAGAGGATTGGCTAGCTCTGCGTGGGTTTGGTTCTCAAAAGGCCAGAGGCACAGCAAGAGCTACGCAAAGTGGAGGAACCTTGGAGGAGGACCTTGAGTCGATGGTGAAGGACTATCTGAATGACTCCACAGAGGTCTATGTTAATTCTGACCCATTGGCGTATTGGCATGGGAAAAAAGAATTGTGGCCACAGCTCACCAACCTGGCTTTAAACTACTTGTCTTGCCCACTCGCAAGTGTGTCTTCTGAACGGGTTTTCAGTGCGGCTGGTGGGATTGTAACTCCCAAACGGAGCCGCCTCTCGCCCAAAAATGTGGAGAGGTTAACAATGATCAAGATGAATCAGCACCTCATACCACCAGATATAAGAGTACGAGAGAGCGTGCCGGATGAAGAGGAGGTGGCCAGCACCATAGATGAGGGAATTTCTACTCTGTCAGGTGGCACTGACCTCACCCGGGCTGAATTCGCAGAGTATGATGACGAAGCCTTATTCTTATTCCTGGACCGTGATTCCGACTTCGAGCCCTGAAAATGAGACAACGAATCAATAACTTTCTTTTTCATCCTTATTCACTTTTATTCCTGTGTGTCTGTCTTTCTTTGTTGTGCACAGTTAATATAATTCAAACTTTAATCAGATAATCACAAAGACAAGCCCATCAGCAGAACTGTCTTCACTTGTTTGCTAATTTATTTGAAGGTGCCGCAGTCTGCATTCCTCAGGTTCACAAGTTCAGAAGAACATGCTCCTCTATCCTCCTCCTCCAGACTCCTATTTCCATCAAAGCAGAGGGCTGGTTTACGCCCAATGAAGAAAGACTCAGCACTTGTGGGGGTGTTGTTCTACCTCTTTGCAGGTGAGTTGACGGGTCTGGGGCCATTGCTGGGAAGCACTAAAAGTGGTTTGTGCCAAATCCGAGGCGGAAATTTTTTTGTGTTTTTGATGACTTGCTTGCCTTTGAGGTGCTCTTAGGGGGGGTTCCGTCTGTTTGTGGGTGAGTTTCATGGTCTGAGAGCATTGCTGGGACACTCTAATCTTGATTGCATTTGCTTTTCAGGAAATCCGTCGTGCCAACCCCGACTTATGGCCCAGCTACGCAGCGCGTTTGGACCGAAGGCCCAGAAATATTGCAAGTATGAGAGTTTGCTTTTGGCCTGTTTGGGGGTGTTATACTTCTTGGCGGGTGGGTTGCCGGGTCTTGGGGCATTCCTGGGAAGGTCTAATACCGGGTAGAAGTGGTTGGGACTAAATCCAGGCCGATTTTTTTTTTGGGCTATTTCTGACATTTTGCTCTATGTAGCGTTTTCGGGGGCCTGTTTGGGGGGCTTCCTGGTGTTTGCGGGTGAGTTTCGTGGTCTGGGAGCACTGCTGGGACACTCTAATCTTGATTGCATTTGCTTTTCAGGAAATCCGTCGTGCCAACCCCGACTTATGGCCCAGCTACGCAGCGCGTTTGGACCGAAGGCCCAGAAATATTGCAAGTATGAGAGTTTGCTTTTGGCCTGTTTGGGGGTGTTATACTTCTTGGCGGGTGGGTTGCCGGGTCTTGGGGCATTCCTGGGAAGGTCTAATACCGGGTAGAAGTGGTTGGGACTAAATCCAGGCCGATTTTTTTTTGGGCTATTTCTGACATTTTGCTCTATGTAGCGTTTTCGGGGGCCTGTTTGGGGGGCTTCCTGGTGTTTCTGGGTGAGTTTCGTGGTCTGGGAGCACTGCTGGGACACTCTAATCTTGATTGCATTTGCTTTTCAGGAAATCCGTCGTGCCAACCCCGACTTATGGCCCAGCTACGCAGCGCGTTTGGACCGAAGGCCCAGAAATATTGCAAGTATGAGATTTTGCTTTTGGCCTGTTTGGGGGTGTTATGCTTCTTGGCGGGTGGGTTGCCGGGTCTTGGGGCATTCCTGGGAAGGTCTAATACCGGGTAGAAGTGGTTGGGACAAAATCCAGGCCGATTTTTTTTGGGCTATTTCAGACATTTTGCTCTATGTAGCGTTTTCGGGGGCCTGTTTGGGGGGCTTCCTGGTGTTTGCGGGTGAGTTTCGTGGTCTGGGAGCACTGCTGGGACACTCTAATCTTGATTGCATTTGCTTTTCAGGAAATCCGTCGTGCCAACCCCGACTTATGGCCTAGCTACGCAGCGCGTTTGGACCGAAGGCCCAGAAATATTGCAAGTATGAGATTTTGCTTTTGGCCTGTTTGGGGGTGTTATGCTTCTTGGCGGGTGGGTTGCCGGGTCTTGGGGCATTCCTGGGAAGGTCTAATACCGGGTAGAAGTGGTTGGGACAAAATCCAGGCCGATTTTTTTTGGGCTATTTCAGACATTTTGCTCTATGTAGCGTTTTCGGGGGCCTGTTTGGGGGGCTTCCTGGTGTTTGCGGGTGAGTTTCGTGGTCTGGGAGCACTGCTGGGACACTCTAATCTTGATTGCATTTGCTTTTCAGGAAATCCGTCGTGCCAACCCCGACTTATGGCCTAGCTACGCAGCGCGTTTGGACCGAAGGCCCAGAAATATTGCAAGTATGAGATTTTGCTTTTGGCCTGTTTGGGGGTGTTATGCTTCTTGGCGGGTGGGTTGCCGGGTCTTGGGGCATTCCTGGGAAGGTCTAATACCGGGTAGAAGTGGTTGGGACAAAATCCAGGCCGATTTTTTTTTGGGCTATTTCTGACATTTTGCTCTATGTAGCGTTTTCGGGGGCCTGTTTGGGGGGCTTCCTGGTGTTTGCGGGTGAGTTTCGTGGTGTGGGAGCACTGCTGGCTATATATACTTTACTTTGCAAGAGGTTTGAAGCAAATCCATGGTGGCTGAGGGGACTTAGGGCCTAGCTGCAGAGCGCGCGCGGAGTGATTTGGGAAATTTGTGAAAAAGTGACTAAGTCCCCATTTTTGTACTTTTGCTCTTTGGCTGTTTGGGGGTCTTCTACTCGTTTTCTCCTGGGTTGACGGCTCTGGGGCCATTGCTGGGAAGCTCTAATACCGGATAAAAGTGTTTTGGACCAAATCCCAGGCGGAATTTTTTTTGTGTTTTTGATGACTTGCTTGCCTTTGAGGTGCTCTTAGGGGGGGTTCCGTCTGTTTGCGGGTGAGTTTCGTGGTCTGGGAGCACTGCTGGGACACTCTAATCTTGATTGCATTTGCTTTTCAGGAAATCCGTCGTGCCAACCCCGACTTATGGCCTAGCTACGCAGCGCGTTTGGACCGAAGGCCCAGAAATATTGCAAGTATGAGATTTTGCTTTTGGCCTGTTTGGGGGTGTTACGCTTCTTGGCGGGTGGGTTGCCGGGTCTTGGGGCATTCCTGGGAAGGTCTAATACCGGGTAGAAGTGGTTGGGACAAAATCCGCGCGGAAAAGCCTTTAGTTTTGGCACTTTTTGTAACTTAGGGTTCGTTAGGGTTAGCCCTAGCAGCAGGATTGCATGTGTATCGGGGTGTTCTAGATTTTTCAAACTGAGTTCTGGGGTCTTAGAGCACTCGTGAGAATGTGTAATTTTGGTTGCAAGTCATTTGAAGAAAATCCATGGTGGGAAAGGGGGGATTTGGCATAGTTAAAGAAAGCCTTTGCCACTATTCTTAACTTAGGGTTCGTTAGGGTTAGCAGTATTTCTATTGCATGTGTTTGAGTGGGGGGGATTTCGAGTCTTGGAGCGATGCTGGCTATGGCTACTTTTGCTTGGTTGCTTGCAAGTGGTTTGAATGCAATCCACGGGGGGTAATGGGTAATTAGGGTACTTCGGCCTACTTTTACTTTCAAAGTAAGTTTTGTCTCCAGTTTTCTGCTAGGCCTCGTTTTTTGGGTGGGAGCACTGCTAGGAAGATCTATTTTTGTTCTAAAACACAGTTTACAGTACACCTAGCTTGAGGGGCAAGATCCGCTACATTAATTTGCCCATACTTATTTATCCTTCAAAAGGTGACTCAGAGTACGCACTTTCAAAAACATTGTACTGTCTGTCTACTAGGAAAAACAAATTGTGACTTTTTGCACTCCACAGCCTACATACCTTATATTTATTTATCAGTGGTGTTGTAATATTATATCACTTCCTGTTTTTCGTTGCAGAATTACAGGCCGGGTTTCAGTCTCTGCAATGGGGAAAAAAGGATGGAGTCAGGCTTCACAGTAGCGAGCCACAATTCAGCATCAGGCAGGCAGTGGACAGGGTGTCTTCTGGTGACCAACATCGGTGGACGAAGCGTCGGCTGCAATGGAGGAGTGCCGCTAATAGGAGGATTTTTTTTCTGCGGGCAACTTACTTACCACTTCCAACAGGACCACTACAACCACATAGATACAGTATCCCTTGCCTTTTTCTCTGACTGTGACTGCATTTCTTTGCTCTCTCTCGGCTTCTACATTGATCCCTTAACACATCACTTAGTCCACTCCACTATCTGCACCACACATAGTCATTTGTAAGTGCTCCTACGTAATTCGCAAGTCGCAGCACGCCCCAGGCCGTAGAGGACTGGGATGGCCCCAATGATGAAGCATGTCACCAAGGGGCAACCCTGGTGAGTGAGGGGACACCTAGAAAAAAAGCAATTTCTCCTTTTCTATCTACTATACCTTCTGTCAGGTTACGCAGCCCCTAAGCGCCTACCGTACTATGAAACTACATTTCCCATGAGTAGGCGGGAGACTTGCAGACTATTTAGTGAGACTATATGAGAGTACCCTTGTATGTTAGGACATCACTTCACTGATGCCTGTCTTGTCTTCTCTTACAGGTATCCTTTCCCTGCTGACCCTACCTTTACCCATCCCACATTTTTTATTTTAGTTTGTTATTTTTCTCCCTCGCCTAATGCCTCGAACACCCTGTGTTTACACTTCTGGGTGTTGGTGACATTTGGAGGTGGAACCATATTTGCATCGACTGGATCACGGGGAGTAAACGTGACACCTTCCAGACCAACCCCATTGAGTGTTGTTGTGAATGGATTTATAGTGACCAGCAAGGCTCTCGGGTATCTGGCTACAGAGACCTTATGTTGAATATAGTTATCAATAATTCCACACAGGCCCTGTACTGTCGCATTCTTTCTTTCCACAGTTGTCGATGATATATTCTTACTCTGCTTGACAAAGAACCATTGCTAATGTGAAAGAACTTCAACCGAATTAGTAGTTATACTTTACCATTTGTTAGGCTACAATGTGGCACTGCTCTACTGTACTTCTGTCACCTGCTATATTCTCAGTTGTACCGTTGAATTGCTCAGGAGGACAAACCAGATTTCATTTTCTTTTTTTTCATAGGCATGCAACTGCCACTGTGTCACACCACTAGTACCACCGCTATGAGGAAATTTTATCCGACCAAGATTGCCAACGTTATTCGGTGTTTCCCGTGGAGCCAGCCCTGGGCCTAGCCCTACTTTCAAACACAAATTACAGGTAAGATAAGCGTTTGGGGGTATAATGGAGTATTAGTACGAGAGACGAGAGACTGAAGGTAGTACTACTAAAGTCCTAGGACTCTTGGATTCACTTCACTTAGTCTGTGAGAGGCACTTAGTGTTGAAAACATTTGGGCATTTACACTTAAAGGAAGAAAATGGAACTAAACTTTCAGGAAAACAGTCAACGTTAAACCCCCACCCACCAGGCAAGCAGTAAAAAACAGGTATGCTCAGATAAAGTTTGAAAAAGTATATTTATATCCCTAACAAAATAATCTCCCGCAAGACCCTCCCTAACCCCAACGATTGTCCTTCAAAAGTCCCCAAAAACCCAACTCCCAATTCCCACCCCCCAAAAGTCTCTAAAAAAGGGGCAAGGGACACTATGGGTGGATGCTGTTAACTTTTTGGGCCAGGGCATCATGCTCCTCGCGGAGCAAGGCGAGCTCCTGCTGAAGGCGGGACACCATCAGGGTAGTGCGGCGCAGGCGTGCCTTCACTGCCTTGCAGGTGCAAGGCCTGTGAGAAGCAGCTGTTGGCCTTGCTGCTCGGCGGTGGCGTTTGCCTTTGGCAGCCCGGCTCAGTCTCGGTGGACCACTGTGCTGGGTGGCAGCCGGTGGGGCCACGGAGGCCGATGCGGACGACGTTGTCGTTGTTGTCGACCGCACACTTTCCTCGTCCTCCAGGGCCACCAGCCGCCGATATTCCGCAACAGTGGCCTCGATTCTCCGTTGCCGGGCCGCTCTAGCCAGCTCCTTCCTCCTTGTTCGTTTGGAAGGAGAACCTATATGAAGAAAGAAAGACATAGTCTGTAACCAATGCTCTTTAAGATTAACTCAATCATTCAGCAGAAATGTGTGCTGCAGTACAACTAGCAACTTGCAAGCGCATTACATAACTATTGAGGCCAGTATCTATCTAACCTCACACTTCTTCATCCTTGCTCTAACATTAGTGGGAGTTTAAGGAACAAATTCTATGAGCACTGTGGACTTCCATTGGAGTCGACTATGAAAGTACACCAGTCTTATTCTTCTTCTTATCTCTTGTTTTGGAAAATTGGTACGTTATTTTCTGCAAGCCGGCATAATGCCAGCGCGGTAAACTTGCACCCGAGAAAAAGAGACGCACGCCATGAGGAGTGACCTAGACTTGCGTTGCCGTTGCGTTACTGTACCCGTCCAGTACATGCAGGTGGTGAATCTCTTACTTTTCTATTACGGGTGGCACTGAGAATACTCTGTTACAACTCAAGGGCTACTGCTTAATTAATTTAACTTTCACCCTACAGTGGAAATGAGTACTAGAAATGGAAAATTGAAGAAGATAAATAATCTGATTATCTATCACTTCACATGGGATGTTTTTGCTTATATATGGGATGACTTTAGGTGCTTTGGTTTTTATTGAGTGACAGGCAGTGATACATCCACACATGAATGACTGAGTACTACTAAACTTATTAAGAGAGGTAGGGAGTGGCCACCATAATAACCGGATCTATGCAGTGCTTGCAATACAAACTACTGCTACTATTTATGGTAGTATTTGGACAAAATTAAAAGTTCTTTTCCTTGCCTTTCCTACACTGGAACGGACGTGCGGGTGCAGTGTTACATGCTCTTCAAAGTTACACTTAGTTCATCCACTGACCATCTACTCTCTCTAGATCATGGGTACTCACAAACTTTCTCTCAGGGGCTACATTTACAGTGTAGTTTGGGGCCGAGGGCCGCACTGGTGGGGGCGGAGTCAGAGGGGGCGGGGCTAAAGCAAAACGATAACTTGTGACCATGAGGTTGCACACAGGTCCCTGCAGCAGATGCCCTCATCCACTGAGCCACCAGACCCAGCATTTACATACATCTCTCTCCCTCCTGCTGTCCCTCCTGCCCTCCCTCCATCTCTCTCTCCCTCCTGCCCTCCCTCTCCCTCCCCCTCTGTCATCTCACTGTGTGTGTGTCTATCTGTGTCAGCCTTCAGCCCGGGTTGAGACCGCTTCCTCAACGCGCACACACAGACAACAACACCAAAGTACTTAACAGGTCTTTAAAAGACCATTAACATATTATTGAGGCTTTGTTTGTTTTAGCGCCCCTGCTTCTCCACCCTGACAATCACTGCTTGCCCGGCCCCACAGAGCAGAGGCTTTGTTCTATTTCACCTCTTTGTGGCCTTGCATCTCCACTCTGCTCTGTGGGGGCCGGGGGAGCAGTGATTGTCAGAGTGGAGATGCAGGGGCGCTAACAGGTGAAATACAAAAAAGCCTCTGCTCTGTGGGGGCCGGGGGAGCAGTGATTGTCTGCAAGGTCTGCGCACCGCCAAGGAAGGCTTGCCGGGCCACCACCGGCCCGCGGGCCGTACTATGAGTACCCCTGCTCTAGATACACATATGCTATCTAAGAGTCAGATAGTAGCATGATCCAGGTATATGGACACATACAGTTTCTGTGTCACCCACCCAGGCTGTTGTCCTTCCACCCATCATTGCTTCATCATTCACCCAGCCATGCATCTCATATTCTTGCCTTCCCAGCTAGTCTTCAATCTCAATAAGTAAGGAATATATAAGAGCTTACCTCTGGCCGCCACCACCGTCTCAACTCTCACAGCCGCCGCCGCCGCCTCCTCCCCTGATAAACTGCCCTCCGCCTCCGTGTCGAGCACCACCACCACACTGGCCCCGCCACCAGATGTTCCACCTACAAAGTACATTTAAGAATCTTAGAATAAAGCACTCACTAGTCACTAGTATTTGGTCTAGGAATGAAGACATGTGAAAACAATGTAATTTGTGACTGTCTACGTTAAAGTTAAAAAAAATGTCCCTTTTTCCAGGGAAGGTTGTCTTGCTGCACTTTTTGGCACAACTGATGAAGGCTGATTTTTTAACACGCACCATTTTTCTCCACACAGACAGAAGATGGACTTCTAACAACAAGATCAAGTTGAAACCAGGTGAGAGCTCGGCTCGACCACAAGAAATGTCTTCAATTAATCGTCAGCACTAACCACTTTTCCATTATCAGTTAAACGTTTAGTTTTATTATGACTTCATTTTAATAAATGTGTTTACTTTTAATAAAGCTTTTAAACTTAAATACAATCTGTGTTTTTGGGTCCTCCAGACTAGAGTGACTGAGCGAAAGGTTTTGCAATTTTTGCAAGCATGAGTCCAGATAGAACACTTCAAAAGACATTATGGACAATCCCAGAGAACTGCACTAAGTTGATAGAGCTATTGCTGACTAGAATCATGGGAGTTTCGCCAACCGTGCAATCTTAGTTAGCTACACAGACAGACTAATAAGAATAATCTAGTAATACCACAGGGAGTCATAGTAGAGGCAGGATAAGAATTTAGATACAGTCTACAAGAAGAGCAACGACAATTTTGAAAAAATTCAAATGAGGAACGCTAGGAAAAATAGGTACTAGTCTAAAATGAAAACTTACTGGGGCCAGCAGAGGAGCCCTCGCCTGCCCGATCCTGGCCCTGTTGAACAGCATCCACCGCCTGCTGCTCCTGTGTCCTCCTCTCGCCCCTGGGGGGAGCTGACGTACAACATGAAAGAAAGAACAGAAAACATGGATGATTGTTGCTTGTCAATGTCAACCAAATCAAACATTTCAAAAGAACAATAACAAAATATTTCCGCGAAATTATATTGATTATGGTTACTTTTTATTTATTTGCGGACCTGTGACTTCGAAAGTCACGTAACTCACTAAACAAAGTACTGAAACGTTCACCTAGGACTGGCAGGCAGCAGTCCGCAGGCAAGACGCAAAGTGACAGACAAACTCCATTGTGATTTTCAGTCAGATCAGTGACAACACTAACAGTTGCCTGCTACATTACCAGTCATTTAAATAGTCAAACTATCAATCCACCGCCACTATTTTTCTTATTGTCAGGGTTACAAAGGAAGGGGCAGATTTAAGCCCTTGCGGCTCTTTTGCGCCGTTCTTGCGTGACTTTTGTGACGCAGCAGCTAAACAAAAAAGGGCGCCATGGTGCGGCGTATAATATTATAACAACGTGACGCATTTGGGAGATGCATCCCGTTATAAAGCCCTGCGCCATCAGGGGGCGTTCCGGCGCAAGGGAGGGCATTCCTGCGCTGGAACACATCCTAATAGTGGCTGAGGGAAATCTACAAAATATCAATCAGTCACCTTTAGGACAATGATGCGTCACACAAACCCTGCACCTGCTTGAAGCAGACGTACGGCTTGACCCAGCATTGGGGAGATAGGGTACCCCAGAGCATTGATGGAGCTGCGCCATCGTTGCGACGCAACTCCAGCAGTAAAGCTTCGGTGACGTTTTGGGCCCATGGGGCGCCGCATTGCAAATACGGCGCACCATGTTTGGTGGTGGTAGCGGGCCGCACAATTAATGGCGCATCCCTGCTACTTTGCAGGGATGCGACGGTAATTGCAATTCTGCCCCTTAGGGGCATACTTACTTACGCGTTCTGGCGCATCTCCAGAGATGCGCCAGATCAAATGCGTCACGCAAAACTACCCTTGCGACACGGCAGATGTGCCTCATTTACAATGCGGCGCGCCCTGGCGCAAGGGTAGGCACTTGCGTGACGCATCTCGTCACGTAAGAGCGGCGCATCGCTGGAGTCACGTCGCCAACGCAATGCAACTCCAGTAATGCTCAGGGCCACCCAATACTTTACATGCTGTGTCAGTCCTTTCGCCTGCTTCGAGCAGACATAAGGAATTGAATTGACGTAGCAGCGTCGCAGAAGTGCCTGCGTTAAATCTTGTAGATTTCACGCAGGCAATTTTGCGAGGCGCACAGCCGCTGGACCGCCCACCCTGCGTACTAGGAACGCACCCATTGTGGTGCAGGCCCATGGCTTTATAACGTGACGCATCTCCCTAGATGCGTCATGCTGTAAATGACTTGCAGGGATGCGGCACGTTTACGCCGCTGTTGCGTCACGCAAGGCAGCGTAAACGTGGCGCAAGGGGCTTGTAAATGTAATCTGCCCCCTAGTGTCTAGCATTACGCAGTTCTGTTAAGTACACTCATACATAATAGTTACTCAGGCCAATGAGACCACGAAATAGAAAACAAATAAGCATAGTAGCAACCCCACTGAGAAGGAGAGCAGTGCACCTGAAATGCACAGAAGATTTTGAAATATAATTTAACTACAATGTAATCGTCATCAGCGGCATTATTGGCTTGCTCCATGTAAAAAACAAATATTTGCAATACAACAACACAGAGCAGGAGAAAACATCATAGTAGTGAGTGATTAAATGCCAATGGCTACTACTACTCACCAAGCCCGGGGATCTCCAAGCCGAGCTGGTCCAGCAGGTCGCGCTCGCGGTCCAGGAGGTCCGTCCAGCGATGGGTGACCTGGCTGTAGGTGCGCTGGACCCCGTAGAGGTGGGATATGGCCCAGCACACCTTCTCCCACCGCTTCCGGCGCTCCCGCATGTTGTACCCGCCGGCCGCGATCCTGCCGCCTCCCGCGATGGTCCTGGGCAGGCGGCGCTGGACGAAGTAGACCAGCGCGCCCACTTCCTCCGGGCTGAATATCTCCCGGCGCGTCACCTGCTCCCCCCTCGATCTCACGCCTGCTGTCCTGCCACTGGGTCCAGCACTACTCCCCGCCGCCGCTGCGGCCCTCAAGTGCCTGGGCAGCTTCACGGCGCCTGGCTTGACCATGGTCTGGGCAGGTAAGGTAGGAAGAAGTAGAAAATTAAGAAGGAATAGGATAGGGAAGAAGAAAAGAAAAGAGTTTACAAAAGTAGTTTAAAAGTAAAGAAAAATAGCAGAAAAGACAAAAATATACAGCTAGGAAAAGAGAGGGATAGATAAGAAGCAAAATCGTAAAAAAAAAACTGAAAACAAGCAAAGGATGGGAAAGATATCAAGAGGATTAAACACCATGCCCAGACACAGGAAATGAATGAAAAACAAGATGGCCGGCGCCCGTTTCCGAGCGCGAAAGTCAGTTCGCGCGAGATTTTCCTCGCGATCTCGTGCGAACCTCTAGATTTCCCGCGCGATCTCGTGCGAACCTCTACTCGCAATGCGCTTACTGCGCGAGATTATACATAGCGGGCGGAAACGGAAATACGTCACGCAAACAAAATGGCCGCGCCCGTACTCGACCTTGGGGTAAATTCGCGTGTTGCGCTGCAAGCGGCTCGCGAATACTGCAAAAAAACTCGCGAAACAACAAGCCGCAAAAAAATAAAATGCTCATTCGCACGAATTGGCGGCTTCCGCGGTCGGTTTCGCACGACGCCGCGCCCCGCGAATAGCGCGAAAAAAACCGCAAAACGATTTCAGCAAAAGCAAAAGCAATGAGCAGGTGCAAAAGGTCAACCTCATGATTTGTAACGATTCTTTGTACTGCTTCCTGAGGGGGCCCTCCAGAATTCGGTTGCCTGCTTGCAACTATTGTGTGACCCTGCTCTGACCTTAACTGTATGCCACAAAGGTCCTGATTTACAGCTAAAGGAGCAGACAAGCAGGTGCCAGGCTGGAACTTTAAATTCTTTCAGTGACACATTAATTAGCCCCTAATTCATTATTGTCATTTGGGGCAGGGCAGGTGTTGTTAATAAACTAACCCCAAATTAATTCATGTCAGTTCAAGCAGGGCAGGTGGGCTTGCTTTTCCCCCCCATCTTCTACAGTGATGATGAACCAGAGGGTGGCATTGATTTAACAGAGGGTGGCATGGGTGGGCCAGAGGGTGGCATGAGTAGTCAGAGAGTGGCAGTGATGAAAGAAGAGTGTCCCACTCCCAAACAGGCTGGACAAGTAGAAACAACAAGTTCGCGAAACTTGCGACCCGACAGGTAAGTTCGCAATTTGCGACATTGTACAAAACCCTCGCGAACTCGCAGAAACCCGCGCAAACACAAAAAAAAAAAAAATCCGCAAATTCGCGGGAATTCGCGGATTTTGCGGATTGCGAATCCGCAAATCCGCAAAATTCGCGAACGCGAGATCCGCAAAATTCGCTCATGCTTAGCTTGAACCCACGGCTTGGATAGCGTAGTTCAATATTTCCAAACGAAGAATGTGCTCTTCATGACTTGTTATCGTTGTTCCGAAGTCGGGGAATTGTAATTCGGTGAAGAACATGTGCTTTAACTTGCTTAGGTAGGGAGGGTTGGGGATTTTGAACGTTAGTGACCCTTCTGTTTCGACTTCAGGCACCAACAGCTGTACTTCTACTGTGATGATGGGTTCAGTGCTGGTCACTATAACCGCCCTTATTCTCCCTGTAGCTCGTTCCCAGGACATCTGTCGCCAGGTATGTCCACTCAGGAGTGGCGTATCTTCTGCTAGGCACACGTACTCTCCTTGACCTTCTTGGATCTGCCGCTTCAGAGCCCAGAGCGCCTTCGTCCGGGTCTGAGTCTTCGGATATTGGAGCAAGGGGTCTCTCTGGAGTTGACCTCAGGCTTGACCTTCTCCTTTGCGGCCAGCTGGCCTCTCCACGCCTTGCCCTCCTGCTCCTTGACCTGCTGCTTTGCTCGTGCTCACTTTCAGCTTGGCCAGCGTCTGATTCATACTCCCAGCTACTTCCTCCTTCTGTAGCGTCGTCGGTTTCACTATTGTACTGACCGTCCTCGGCCTGGTCAGACACGCTCCCAGCTTCTTCTGGCACCTCTACAGCTTGGCTGGCCCCCTCTATGGCTTCTCTGTCCACAGCTGGACTCACATCCGAGAGAGGAGCTGTTTCTTCCAGAGGTGCTGGAACTCTCCGCGTATGGGACGCGTGGATCCAGTTGGGCAGACCTCCCACTTTCACAGCAGTATTCGATGTTAGGATGATCTGGTAGGGCCCACGCCACCGGACATCTAGGCAGCTTCTTCTGACGTGCTTTTTGACCAGTACCCAGTCTCCAGGGCACAGGTCATGACACAAGTCCTGGCTCGACGGGACCTCGGCAGCCTGCACCTGAAGGGACACAGAATGAATGGCATCAGACAGACCCTTACAATAGTCCAGGATCATATCATCTGTGATATTCAACAATGCTGCAGTTGGTACTGATGGCAATCTCATTGCCCTCCCCATTAACACCTCGTGTGGTGATAGTCCCGTTCTTCTGTCTGGGGTACTACGGATGCTCATAAGAACTAGTGGCAGGGCATCAGGCCAACTCAGAGACGTTGATGAACACATTTTGGCAATTCGGGACTTTATGGTGCCATTTATCTGCTCCACAATTCCCGAAGCTTCTGGTCGATAGCTACAATGCAATTTCTGGTCTATGTTCAGGGCTGCACAAATCATCTTCACAAGTTCGCTGTTAAAATGTGTTCCTCTATCTGATTCCAAAGAGGCCGGTACCCCGAAGCGCGGGATGAGTTCCCTAAGCAATAACTTAGCTACTGTGAGGGTGTCACACCTGCGTGTAGGGTATGCCTCGACCCATCTGGAAAATATGCAAACAACCACCAGGACGTATCGAAGGCGGTTGCATCTTGGCATTTCAATGAAGTCCAGTTGCATCCGATTGAACGGACCCCCAGACCTCCCTATGTGACTCAATGCAACTGGTGTTCTTTTTCCTATGTTCAGCTGCTGACAGGTCACACAACGCTGGCACACTGCTTCTACTGCTACTCTAAACTTGGGGTTGTACCACGTTTGTCTGAATACCCTCAACATAGCGTCTCTCCCTAGGTGTACTGGACCATGTATTTGTCTTGCCATTGGGCTCACCAACTCATTTGGCAACACTGCCCTTCCATCTGCTGAAACCCAAAAGTTCGTTTCGCCCATCACACATCCGGCAGTTTCCCATGTTCTTTTCTCAAAATCGGGTGCATTTTCTTGTATACATTTTAACTCGTCCCAAGTATCTACGGTTTCCAATATCATAGCTAATTCAGTCCTTATATTTATTCCACCCACTTCCACCTCCGTGAAGGAGTACCCTTGTTCGGCACAGTAACGTGCAACTTCGTCAGCGTATCTATTGCCCTGTGACACAAAGTCTGTGTTTCTGGTATGTGCTGTACATTTCACAACGGCAATAGCTGCCGGACATTGCAAGGCTTCCAACAATAAGCGTACAAACTCCCCATTTCGAATGGGTGAACCTGAAGAGGTCATGTAACCCCTTTGAGACCACAATTGCCCGTAATCATGAACTACCCCGAAACCATATTGGCTATCGGTGTATATGGTGACTCGAATTTGGTTGCTTGCCAGGCAGGCACGCGTCAATGCAACAATTTCAGCTACCTGAGCGGAGTGTACTCCTTCCAGGCAGGCGGCTTCCACAACTCCGGTAATCGTACAAACAGCATAAGCTGCTCTCAACTGACCAACATCGTCTCTTACACATGAGCCATCAACAAAAAAAACTTCATCAGGGTCAGTCAGTGGCTCATCCACGATGTCGGGTCTCGGTTTGGTGCATAGTTCAGTCACATCAAGGCAATCGTGATCTGTACATTCATCATCCTCAATGTCACTTGGGTGTGGCATCAATGTAGCAGGGTTCAAAACAGAGCATCTCTTGAGGGTCACGTTCTCTGCAGCAAGAATGACTTGCTCATAGCGCGTGAGCCTGCTATTGGTCAGATGCTGAGTTTTGGTCCTGGTCATCAACAGTTCAACAGAATGTGGCACATACACCTCTAACTGGTGTCCCATGACTATGTTTTCGCACCTTTCAATGCTGACACCCGTTGCAGCAACGGATTTGAGACATCCGGGCAACGCTGCGGCTACTGGGTCTAAGGTAGCCGAAAAATAGGCGACTGGTCTACGGGCATTCCCATGGATTTGGACCAGGACTGACAAAGCACAACCCTCTCTTTCACAACAGTAAAGCAAGAATGTTTTGTCGTAATCTGGCATTCCCAGAGCAGGAGCACGACACAGGTCCTCTCTCAGCTGCAGGAACGCCATCAAACAATCTTTGTCCCATGGCACCGGATCACTCACCTCCTTGTGCGTCAGTTTTTGCAAGGGTTTTGCTTTCAGTGAAAAGTTCGCTATCCACTGTCGGCAATAACCCACCATCCCTAGGAACATCCTGACCTCTCTCTGTGTTTTAGGTGCGTTCATTTTCATGATCGCCTCTATTCTGTCTGGTGACACCTTCCGTTTTCCTTTTTCAATTCTGTGCCCCAAATACTGCACTTCCGTCAGGCAGTACTGCAATTTGCTCGGAGACACCTTGTGCCCGTTTGCAGCTAGGTGATTTAGCAAAGCAATGGAGTCCTCCTTACAAGCTTCTTCAGTTTCTGACGCAACAAGTAGGTCGTCTATGTACTGGACCAGAACCGAATTCTGGGGCAGCACCAGACTTTCAAGATTTTTCTTCAAAAGCTGGTTAAAAATTGATGGGCTCTCTGTATACCCCTGTGGGATACGACACCATGTTAATACGCGACCTTCCAGCTTAAAAGCGAAAAGGAAGTGGCTATCCTCGTCCAAAGGGATCGAAAAGAAAGCCTGGCAAAGGTCTATCACTGTGAACCATTCGGCTTGGAACGGTATCTGAAACAATATCACTGATGGATTCGGTACCACTGGACAACATGAGACAACTATGTTATTGATTTTTCGAAGGTCCTGCACTATTCTGAATTTCCCACTTGGTTTCTGCAAACCCATAATCGGGGAGTTACATGGACTACCCACGATTTCTTTCAGTATTCCCTGCTTAATCATGGACTCGATCACGGGTTTCATACCTGCAATCGTTTCTGGGGTCAATTTATATTGGGGTGTTCTTGGAAACTCAGCATTCGGTTTTACTATGATTTTCACTGGGTCCACTCCCTTGACTAGTCCAATCTCTTCCCCAGTGAAATCCCACACTTCTGGTGTCACGGTCTCCCTTAGATCCCAAGGGAGCTCCTCCACTGTTAAAGTGGGATACAGCTCCACGCACGTTCTTGAGTTTGCGACCTTAAAGTCAGCGTCATCATCATTAGTCAGTACCTCCACTCCCTGCGGTGTGCAGTATATTGTACAATTTAACTTGCACAATAAATCCCTTCCCAATAGACATACAGGGCTAGAATCACAAACCACAAACTGATGCTCATCGCTGTATTTCCCTATTTTCACTAGCACTGGTTCGGTCAATGGGCTTGTTATTCTCCTGTTTGCGACCCCCACCACTTGAATCGCTTCTCCTGACATGGGCAGCCTGGAACTACCGCTGATCTCAACGTGGATCGAGTGGCCCCTGTGTCTACTAAGAAAGTCGTGGGACACCCTGCCACTTCGGCCTCCACGTATGGTCCCCTTTGGTCCACCTCTAAGACTGCCCCGAGGGTACAGTCTTCTCTCTCCACTCTCTGTCCCGTTAGGGGATCAACGTAGTAACACTCTTCTCCTCCTACGAAAAGAGGCATCTGTCTATAGGTCTTTCCCCTGTCCCTATTCGGGGTGGTTGAGGGAACTGGGCTCGTGGAGCTGGGGTCCCCCCTTTGACCACCTTTCCTTGGTATGCTGTTGCCCCTTTTCCTGGAGTGTTTTGAACCTCTTCCTCCTCTATCTCTAGTTCTCCAATTTCAACGTTGTAGGGACAATCGCGTTTCCAATGTCCCACCTCGTTACATTGATGGCACCGGGTCGTCTTTTTCAATGTCGCAATGTCTACCCTAGGTCTTGAGTTGGAGTTCTCCTCATTACCTTTGTTCTGGTTATTCTGTCTCCTGCCCACGGTCCCTGTTCCCTGTTGCTGTTGTCCACCCTTACCAGCTGACTGCATCTGTACCACCATCAGTTTTTCTTTTAGCTTTTTAGCTTTTGAATCTATCTCATCACTGCAGTATCTAGCATATCTCAGAATTTCATCCAAAGGTTTATTTTGCCAACAAATCAAGTGTTGCTGAATCATTAAACAAATATCCGGTCTTAAGCCCAAAACGAATTTAGACACAAACTGCCCTATGTCTTTAGGATCCATTACGTCCAACCCGCTATATTGTTTAAACGCCTTCAGCAACCTCTCATAATATTCATGAACTGTCTCCTTGGGTTCCTGCCTAGTTCGATCTATTTTGACCCAATCTATGTCCTGCATTGGCACCTTTTCCTTCAGCCAAGTCATCACTCTCTCATATTTTGTCATTACTGTCTCGGACGGTCCATTAGTCCGTGCATCTCTCTCTGGTTCTGATGTGGGCCATTCAGCACTAACCTTACATGCTGACCACAAGTCTCCTGGTACCACAATGTCAAACAGGGTGTTCAGGTCAACCCAGAGTACTTTGGAGATTTTTACGAACCTCTCTACCTGCTTGTACCATTCCACTGGATTCTCCCTCAATTTAGGGAAGGAATTGGTAAAGGCAGCTAAGTCCCCCCTACTCCAGGGCACATGCACATAGCTCCCGTTTGCAACCTCACGCAAAGGGTATGCCTCTATCTTCTGCAGCCCTCCCTCTGGGGACATCCCAAGTGTGCTTCTCCTGACGGTCCCTTTCTTGGACCATCTTTCTACCCATTTATCCAGCGCTCTCCATGTCCTTATTCCAGTGATCAATTCCCTTATGTGTGTTTTTAATCCTATTGTTCTTCTCTCATCTAGGTCCTGATCTGAATAATGTAGCCTGTGGTTACCCTGTAATGCTTTGGTCCTTGACAAGTCTACCATGTATTTTCCTGCCAGTTGGGCTAATTTCTCATGTGCTGCTCTCGCTTTCCGAGTGATGTCCTTTGCCATGAACAGTACTTCATCCTGCTCGTACATGTCCATTCTCTCCAAAGGCAAAGTACCATCTACCATGTCATCCAGATCTGATTTTAAACTGGCGACATCAAGTCTCTTTGCTTTTATCTCGGCTCGCAACATGTCTTTCTTAGGATGTTCATTGGTATCTCTCCCATCCCAGCTCCGAGTCCTACGCCTAGGCTCAGGGGTGTTCAGGAGAATCCTCCCTTGTTCCCATCTTTCTAAGTCCCATGCTCGGCCATCTTCCCTTGGAGGGTGGTGAAACACCGTCCTGTTTCCCCCAATTTCATTTTGTCCATTCTCTCTGTTTTCCCTAGCCCCGTGATAGGATTCTCTGCTGTTCTCCACCCTGTCGCTATTCCCTCGTTGCCTAGTGTCACTCAGTACCTGGTAAGCTCCTTCTCGACTCCCCATGTCCCCGGTACTCCGTTCATGCTCTTGATTACAGGGGTCATGGCGAGACCTCTCGCAACTCTCGTTTTGTCCACTATTGCCAGACGCATAGTGGGTGCACTTAAAGCTGTCCCTGTACTCCTGCGTTCTCCTTTCCCCTTCGCTGTGAACGGGGCGGGACACCCCTCCACACTCAGGGCTCCTGTTTTCCAATACTGGTCTACCTCCACTCCTGGTATGACGAGTATCTCCTCTACTTTCCTGACCCTTCCCGTCCCACTCCGGACTGCTTTCGTCAGCCCCGCAGTGAGTCCGGATCCTGCTATCTTGGCTTTCCCTTTCAGCTTCCACTGCTATCAGGCTCTTGTGAGCCTCTACTGCCGCATCCCATTCCTTCAGGCACTCTCTTAACTCCTGGAAGGATTTCGGCTCTGATCCCCTCAGATCTACCGGCCATCTTGGGCCCCCCTGATCTCTTGTGGGATCTACTGCTGTATGTACTGGGGTGCTCCAGTCCCTTGGTCCTGGCAGGTGTCTTGGGGAATTGATTGTATCGTTCCTCCTCGCCATTTCTGCTCTCTCCCTGTCCAATCGTACCTGTTCCTCCCCTCTGGCTCTCTCTGGGTCATAAATCGATACTATAGGACCTATCGTAACAGGTACTTGCAGGGCGTCTGGCAGTGCATAGGATGTGGCACGCTCCGTTTCTGACACCTTTTGTACCACAAACCTTCCGACTACCTTCTGCCCCAGACTAGGTTGAGGCAATTCTTTACTTGCAGTGGGATCCCAATCCGTGCTAGGAAGCGGTCTATACTCCCCTATGCCAGCCCCCCCTTCTCTGCTGTGCTCGGCATTTTCTGTCTCTCTATTGTACGGGGGTGGCCTATCTGTTAGCAACCTATTTATCAGGCTGTCCTCTGTCTCGCTCTCATCATCCTCCTCTAATGAGCTCCTGTTTTCCGCCACCTCTATCACTGGGTACAGTTTGTTTACTTCAAGGTTATGCACTCTCCATCTTTTAGCATCCCACTTGGCATCCTGCACTGCTCTTACCGATCGTTTCACCCTTTCTTGACGTCTGTTCTGGTTCCTATCGTGCGCCGCCCTAATCCATGCATTAAGGGCTTCAAACTGGGTCGGTCTAGGCAGAGGTCTCATTGAGGTCATAACTGCTTTTAACTGATGTAATATCTCTAATCTAAACGTCCCATACTTTGGAAACGTCAGTTCCTCATTCCCTTCTGTAATCTTACACCAATTTGAAATCCACAATATAGTATGCAACCCAACATTCGTCGCCATATAATTAGCCGGCGGGGCCTCTTCCCCATCATAAGATCTCCGCCTCTCTCTCTTAAACATCGCTCTTAACCATTTAAAACACTTCATGATCAAATGTACAATTTCCTGCTTCGCTATTTTGTTTACTTCCTGGTGACAATCCGCCAATCCTAGCGCGGCTTTGCTAGCTGGCCTATCACAGCGCGGTCTCACCCCTACCGGCCAATCCCAGCGCGGCACTTTCTGACGTCACTCGTCTCCCCTTTGCAGCAGTTCCCCTCCTTTCTCAGCTCGTCTCTCGGTCACGCATGCGTCCCATTCATACACTGAAAGGTGATTACTTCCGACCAAGCGATCACTTCTCTTGCCTGTGCGTCCACAGTTTATCTGTAATTGTCACCACAACTGAAGAAATGCCTTTCCAGGCAATCGTCTCTCTGATAGGTTGCTTACACACAGTAACTTCCGACCAGCGTCCGTTACCTACACACTCACTCTTACGTTCCCCCTATCACGGTCCTGCGGGCGATCAATGGTACCTCATGACCCCCTTCACACTGGTTGACAATTACTCTGGATGTCCGATACACCGAACCACTTAAGCTCTCTTCTGAACTTAAGATTTGCACTGGTTGCGCGCGCTCACAACCTGTTCCACAGTCACTCTACAGGCATTCAACTCCGCAAGACATTACGACATAGATAAAACACAAAAACACCGCAATCTAACACGCATGACCCTTTATACTCACTCTCGACCGATACTGCTGCTTTTCTTTCTCACGCCGTCAGCACCCTCTTCGGCGGGCGGTTCTTCTGATCATCGATCTCTAGGGGCCTTGGGGTAATCTAACCTGGCCTAGATCACCTTCCTCAAGAAGGCAACCATTCTCTATAGCTACCAACTGGGAGGGCGGGATTTTTGATCTCTAGTTTACCACTCTAGATCTAAACCCCGTTCAGGTCGACTGAATCTTTATTGCCTGTCATTGAGGAAAGAAAGTGCATCCAATACCAGGTTAGTTCGACTAATAATGGGCTAGACTCTGAAAAACCACATACTACTTCTAAGTTTCAAAGGTTTATTATAGAGTCACGGATAACTGCAAATACAGGCATCTCAAAATGAGATTCAAAAGATATAGAGGCACTAATACAAACATATGTTCTCTAAAAATTCTTAGGCGACCAAAGAATATCACTATAATTAATTCCAAAATCATCAGGGTTGCAAGAATAGACACAAATTGTAATCTATCCGTCATTTACAAAGGAAGGAAGGAATCAGGTTAGGCTGTCCCTACTCTGTACTGGATGGTATCCCTACTTAACAAAGTCCCAACCTATCAAAGGTGTCAGCTGTGAATGACTTCCTAAGAAGTTCACCCACTCTAAGTCTTAGATGAAAACCTATGATCTCCAGTCATGACCCCTCTCTGCCTACCCATCCGCTCTCTGAAAGGTCCCCAGGCATCTGCTCTCTCTCCACCCAGGGGTGCTGTCCCTAATACAAAATCATAATTACAGTTGAAACGCCCCTCAAAGGACGCCCCTCACGTGGTGTCGGTTCTGGCTTTTTCCATGATGATCTTCCTTTGGGCCTCGTGTTTAGCGTTGACCTTGCTTCCCAGGCTTCTTCTCCAGCTCGCTGATACCCCCTAAACATTCCTGAATCCTCCTCCATGTCTGTACCAGTCTCCTCGAACAGAGCTCTATTCATCAAACTTTTGATTGGAACCCCCCTCGCACCTGCAGACAGACATCCGCAACTTGGATCCCATTTCTCATAGACTTCTAACAGAAGTTTGCAACTTATTTCTCGACACAACTCGTCATGTACCAGCACGTGCAAATTAGAAAAAACCTTTTTCTCTCTTCAGGCCTACAACCCTTCTCGCAGAGGTTCTATTCTCTTCAAATCCTTTCGAGAACTAAAATAACACGTTAACACCTTATTCTTTAATTATGAGAAACACTTCTATGGAATATAAATCTAACGAATAAACAGAATTACTAAATAACATAGTGCAATCCATGTCATGTATAAGTGTACATTTCCAATCTTCCTTGCCCTGGCCATGAGGCCTGTTCCCTTCTATGCTTTGCAGCATGACATTCCTCCTTTAGCAGCTACATAACATGGATCCTGATTAATCACGTCTAATATTTCTAAGCATTTTCACACATTTCTATTATAGCCCATACTCTATAGGGGCTTTCTATCTCTACTAAAACACTCTTGAATAAGTACGGATAAATTTTCTCATTTCTCAAGTTACATGAGCTAACTTTACGCCATGGGCTTGTACATATGGCGTATACGTACGTTTCATTCAAATTGCGCTCTCTCAGTTCTTACGATCCGCATGTATTAATCTGTAACTGATGTAATGATTCACCGTTGAACTTTTGTAACCCGTATTGTTCAGTGTTGTAGAAAAGAAGCTGGTTGTGATTTGTCAAGTTGAGACTGGCTGCCTGCCTGTGTGTGAGGAGAGTCTGTCTTCCTGTCGCAGCAGTAAAAAGCTGTATTTGCATTGCCAAGAGGAGTCTGTGTCTTCTTCATTTCTTAAAGGTTTTATTCACCCTGCAACAGCACTCTAAACGAACAAAGGAGCACAGAGAAATTAGTCCTTGACTGGGTTGTCTCCTATCTGACAAACCGGTCACAAGTACTGGAAATTGGGAGTGCTTTAGCCAACAAAGTCAGCCTTCTATAAGGGGTTTTGCAATACCCAGTCCGCTCACAAACCCTGCTCAACGTTATGTCAAGAACCACTCTGTAAGGTCATCAGTAGTTCCTAAATCTTTACCACCTATGTCATGATAATACCCAGATCGGTATGAAAATGTCATCCCTGGATGACATCCTTCTTCCTCCATCTCTCTAACACACTGGAAAGAATTACAAAAAATGAATGTTCACCCACCAGCTCAAGCTTAATCCTTTTAAAATAACTCCTGAAAATCTCTGTGGCTATTTGGCCTAGTGAATTTAGACAAATCTACAGGTACTTTGTGAGAATTCACTCATGCATAGTTTTCTATGGACCCAGTTGTTTGAAACCTTTGAAAAGTCACATTCTTATTACATGTATGTTAGATGTTTGTCGTTTTGGTCTTGTTGAGTTTAGATAAAGATACTTTATTTTTCTAAACAGGTGTGGTGTTATTACTGTATTACTGTGTGTTTTGAGTACAAATTAATTACACATTGCCTTTGGGATAAGTCTGTCTGCTCGTGCCAAGCTACCCAGGGGTTGAGCAGGGGTTATCTAAAGTGTGTATCCCCTTACTCTGATTAGAAGCAAGGGTTCCTATTTGGGCAAATTAAGCTACCTATGTCAACTAGAGACCCCCATTTCTAACAGGAAATGAAAGATGAAATTGCTCAGTTTGGTCTGACTCGGATTTGAAGTGCAAATGGCACCACCCTAATGCTGACACTGGTGCCAAATAACCCCGGGAGGCTGGAAAGCAAGTTGTAGCCTATTGACTTTGTTACTGGGGGCTAATTTTCAACAACTGCAGCAAAATCTTCTCCTAGTAACAAAAACTGCCCCGGAACAAAACTGGCCCCTACCCTTCCAGCCTTCCGGGGGAAAAGCGCAGTGTCCGGTACTGCCAGGCCGGGCTTGGCGCTGTCTGATGCATAATTTTTGTATAGAAAGGGGCTCCCTCCAGTACGAAAGATATGCTTTAAGGCTTTTTACCACTATGTTTGTGTGCTGTAGAATGTGGGAAAACTAGGATAAATTAAAACATTTGTCCTCATTATGTCTGCCCAATGAAGTGCAGGATTGCTGTGTAGATCCTATAAGCCTATACAGGATCTGCACATTTAGACAACATACACTGTTTGATTGGTGTCCAGACTGAAATGCATGAAATATTAAAACTTTATTCACTTCTATATTAAAATCAAGTACCAACTAGATGGCCGATTTGGAGATGGATTAATGAAAACTAAAGAAAAAACTAGAGACTGTAATGCCAGACAAAGTATGTAAATTCATCTGATTAGTGAGAAAAGTTAATCATTATGAAAATGAATCAGAAAACTAATACCGCTATTCCAAAATCGTAATTTAAGTAACTGGACAATTAAGAGTTAAAGATCCCTAGTTTTAACAATGCACGTTGGAAGATACAGAAATCCAGGTTATCAAACCACCCTTTGCTTTACCATGTGTACAAGGGCAGGATGGAATGGCATAACAATGTAAGAATGTAAAAAGGGGTAGTCATGTCCAGCTTCCCTGTAAGATCATTTTACATTATATTGTTTAATAAAATCGCCCCCTTCCAGCAAATAAGTTCATACTCCTACTATATTCCATGACACACATCTAAGGCCATCACACAAAAAAACCTAGAAGGCTTGAATCATGCTCTACGAAAGTATCTTATATAACTGTTGGGCTGGAAGATAAAGTAGTATACATGTTCTGCCTTAAGGAAAATTAATCACAAAAGATTCAAGAGGAGTGAATCTAATGGATAGCAAAGAAACCCGGTTAGAAGAATTAGACAGATATTTCTGTGCACAACAAGGGCAGGGTGAGAAACAACAGCTATTGGAGATCTAGGGAAGTAACCAAACCGTATTGCTATAATACAAGTAGGGGACTTAAGGGCATATTATCAAGGGATTTATATCTGCTTTAAAAGCCAAGAAAGCGGAGATAAAATGATCGCCCTATCAGCAACAGGGTGCCATTATGCAAATTCGCATGTTAGCACCCTTTTTCTCTACGCTTCCCCTTGCATCTCTAATGAGATGCAAAGGGGGAGTTCCAGAGAAAAATAATAGGAGAAATGTTGTTAAGCGACATTTCTCCTATTATCAAGGATATCGCTAACCCTGTTGTGATAAAGAAAAGCAGCACTAACCGCGGTTGGCGCTGCTTTTTTTACACCTGGTATTTTCCTGACTTAACCATGATATCCTATGGAAGGTGGATATCATGGCTACGTTTGTGAGCCCCTATCATCAAGTTAACACCAAACTTTGAGAGATTATCGTTGGTTTTCCAGCAATAATCTCTCATTTGGCAGTTAGCGTGAGGATTTTTATCACTTCTGAGATAAACGTTGCTAATAGCAAGTTATCTCAGCGATAATTTCCGGCGATGCTTAGCGATAAAAAAATCGTTGCAAAGCCTAGTTTGCGATAAATATCGCTACTCGTTGGTAATATGCCCCTGAGTTCCAGAAAAGAAGTGAAGGAATAAGCCAGCCACAAACAAGGCCTCCTTAAATTAACCACCACACACCAGAGTTTTAGCTGACTGACCAACCAATCTGACCTTCTTTATAATATTGGTTGATCCATTAATGTAGGTTGCACAGAGATTGATTTCTCAATCACAGCTGACCTCTTCTCATTGCACATTCAAGTCAGCAGTAAAAGCTTTTTTGAATTTGTCTAAAACGATTATTATAAGAGTTGCGTAGTATTCCAAAGAGCAATTTCTTCACACTATGCCGGCCTTGAGGAATAGCTGACACCGCCCTTAGCTTGTACAATCTGTAACGAAGATGGCAGGGCCAGTAACACGACCATCAGAGCTATGCACATGTTTGTGACTGTGATAGTATTGACTGGATAAACAGCATTGCTTGATGAGTGCACAATGACAGATGGGGTTATATTAGATCTAGGAGTCAAGGTAGGAGCCACAATAATGTGAGACTCCATTTGAGCAATGTATTCATTCAGTTTTCCCACCGCAATTTACAGGAAGCAAAGCAACCTGAAGATTGACATTTCTTACCAAGAATGTCTTTGGCAGGAGAGCGCAGTTCTTGTATTTGCCCATTGTGTCGAAAGTTGTGAGTAGGCTGGCCCACAGAACAAGAAGAGACCAACAGCAAAGAGGCAGGGCCCTCCCCAGCCTCTTCCGGTCTCTGACTGGCCACGTATGGGCCTGTCCTTGGTCTGGGGTTCTCCCAGGTATGGCCCAGGCATGTCCCGCGCTATGGGAGTCCAGGGTATTAGATATGAGTCCCAGTCGTGGCCCGTACAGGTAAGAGCGGTGGGGTCAGTTGGGGGTTGGATTTCGACAGACAACGAGGGAAGATTATTTATTTAATTTTCCTCGTGGTCGTCTGTGCATCCCCCCAATCCTACGCCACTGCTCTTACCTGCACAGGCCATGGCTGATGAGTCCGTATTGGTGGATGGACTGTCTAGAGCTGGAGACACCGGCAGCAAAGGGCACGCTACTAACCAACCAAAGACGGAACTTTTAAATGAACAGTTTAAAAGAGCAGCATTTGTCAATCCAAATGGATAGCAGTAAAGGTCTCATTCACAAACATTTAGAATGAATATTTGTTGTGCTTGATCTGGAGTTGCAAGACTCCCAATAAATAATTTTAAAAAAAGGAAACTAAGAGGATCACTCATGGACACCACTGTTCCCAAATATAGGTTTGAGGTGTGCAAAATTCACGTATTTTGTCAAAATTCCATAAAAAATAGGCCAGCAGAAATCTGATCCACTTAAGTTTCAGTTACACACAGGGCATTGTTGCCATCAACATCCGGGCACAAATATAACCGCTGCATAAATTTGTGAGAAATATTGAGACAGATGACAAGTTATCTGATACTGTGTTCTGTATCTTTCAAGAATGAAAGTACAATGATGATCGCAATAAAAATGACAGCCAATAAGCATTAGAGCAGAATCTAGTAGTCCACATGTCAAAGGCAGCCAAGACCTAATATAAAATATGCATCAGTATATCATCTAAGATGGATCAGTGTGGTTACATTCCGATGTTTGTAATACAACCCTTGGAAGGGGCCGAAAAAGACATTCCTGTCACTATAATATTGAAGGAGAGATGATCATCTTTGTACTACATTTTTAGCTATTTGTTACCATCCAGCAAATAACTGAGGCCAAGATTTATCAATATTTGATGCAGCGCAACGTAGCAAGACAACTTCCTGAGCTGTGTCAAATGTAGATAGCAGAAATGCACCTCATTTACTAACATATGGAGCCTTCCTTTTATCTATATGCAGTGGTGCACTGAGTGCTGCCTGGCACCAATGGTCTAGGTTGCCTGTGTTGCAGGCAGTGTTGTTTTTGTGCAGGAAGGGACACCTTCCTGCACAAAAACAATCCTTAGAGGCATTCTCCTCTTTCTAAGTGTGCAGCAAAATGCTGCATACTTAGAAAGACAAAACAAATGGGGAGAAATGAAGATATTTCTTCTTGTTTCGCCTCTGTCGGAAGGCATGCAATTTTGATGCGTTCCCAGGTGTACCTGTCTTGGTAAATATGGAATGCGCCAAAAGGGTGAATGCATGGGAAAACCCACCCTCCACCCATATATTGCCTTCCCAGCACAGAGTAACACAAGGCAGTGACTTGCTCTGTCTTGCAAGGATCAAGATTGAACAAGGGAGCAGGGCCATGCAAGGTAGCTTAGTGTGGCTTAGTAAATCTGATTTATGGATTGCATTGCCATTGTGTCACCTTGTGTGACATATGAGTAACACAATCCTGTCATAAATCTTGCCCTTAATGAATCCTAATTCATAAGGATCCAGCAAAGCTTCTTTTCAATGTAGCAGAATTTGGCACAATACTCAACAAAATCCTCTCTGGTGATGTGTACAGGGATGCTGCTCAGTCACTTTGTTGGGTATATCTCCTACCGGAATTCCCATATTGCCATTTTATTTACCTTGGCTAGGGATTGGTGGTCATCATTTAGAATAGCTACAAGTTCACTCACAAATGTGGTGATCTACAAAACCTTTTCTGCTATCCTGTACTGGTTTCAGGGTGCCTTAAGCATGTGGTAGTGCACTTGGTGCTTAAGAGCACACAATAGCAACTTCAAAAGTGCTGGGATGCTAGAAATTTAGAAAAGCAGCTTGTTTCCTTTGACTGTGTGGCTGGTGAGATTTTTGGGGGATCAGCTTTGTGGTCTGTATGTTATAGGGGCAAACCCTAATAAAACCTATAGAAGCTTTTTACTGTGTATCTCAGTTACTGCAGTTGTCTGATGCAGCAGCGGACCCTTGGCCGTCAATGAAGGGAAGCACGGATGCGAGTTCAGTCTGATATTTCAAGGAGTTTAGATCATTTCGGGTTAATCATCCCCACATCTCTGACTGACCACTTTCTATATAGACCACACAGGTCCACGCACATTGGAGCGCGTTCACGTAGAGTATATTGTGGGTGTGATATTACAGATGATCAATATAATTCAAGACTCATTGCACGTGCGTAAAACTCACAAGATGCATGCATGAAACATTATGAATTGGGAGGCCTACAATACGCCACTTGCTATGTACATGATCACATCAAAGGTGGGACATAATAGCTCTGGTTTTCTGTTCATATTATAATGTGAAGATTTATGTGTGCAAAATGTTCAATCTCCCAGGACCTGATAATTCTCGCCTCGGTGCCTAGTCTAATCATGGGTCCCACTCTGTGACTCTGGGTTATAGCTTGCTTAATCTCTAACGGCCCCAGCAGCGCTTGGATGCCTGGTTTCACCTTGGGGGTGCCCAGGAGTGGACATCTCACAGGAAAGCCAGGAAGGGTTCCACAGCGGTATGAATACAGCACTACGAGACCTCTGGGTAGAAGTATATACAAACACATTTACATTTACATTTGTTGTACAACTCTACAAAGGAGGACATCTTAAAATACCCATATCTCACGATAAACACACTCCCCTCAAAGCAATTGCCAAACACAAAAATAACTATTCTTGAAAGCCCTGCTGTCTTCCCCTTTAGCTGCACATGGTTCCCGAGATACAGCCACAAAATGTAGCTAGTCCCTATGAGGTGGAAGACAAGTTTCGCTGGGAAGTCAAACAATGTGATATCATGTGATTGACCACAGTGGGTATCTGATATTCAGGCTTCCTGTTCACATCCTCAGAGCACAGAGAGGCAGGTTACATGGCAGGAGCCCGTTGTTCTGGTGAGTGCCATGCTGGTGGAGAAATGCTCAGTGGGAGACATCCAGAAAAATATCAGGATAAGAAGACGTGACGGGGATGTTCACCAGGCTGTACGAAGCAACTCCATTGCCTGGTGGTGGATCTATTTTAAGTCACTGATTCACCTATGCGGGCAGTTTATCATGTATGTCTTTCATTCTTATATGGTGCATGGCCTGTCCATTGGGGAGACCTCAAAAGGAACATTACCAAAGTCAAATTTAAATCATGTACTTCTACAGTGTGCACGCATCATGACAACATCTCTAACCTGCCTACTATGGAAAAGTGCGAGTCACAAAAGATACATTGAAAAAGCTTGTTTCCACCAATATGAATACAAGCAATTAGCTACAAACATCTAATATTAAATGCCCATCAACTGTGACTCTAAGCTTTGCAGGGCCATTGGCACACCAGTTAGATACTGCTGCCACAGCAAACATCCAGGGAATGAAAACATTGCAATGTGGACTGCCATAATGACCTTTTCAGTGGCATAGCAAAGAGTGTGCATAGTTTGCATGTAATAACGCACACATCTTTCCTCCTCACATTCACATATTTTCACATTCCATCAATACATTGTCTCTGTGTCTATACTTGTACCAAATGTGATCTTCTGCCAGTACTCATCTGCATTTAAAGTCCCCCAATATAGAACCTAATCTGCTTGTATTTCTCCTCCAGTAACTCTGCTACCATTTCCCATTGCAACCACCACCACCTGCACGCATGTGGATGTGGTGCTGGTAGGACAAGCCATACAAGCAACCTGATCTGGGGGAGAATGTTCTAACAAGCATAACGATATTATAAAAACTAAGCAATGTGTTTACATGTTGATGAAGGTAAACACTCGTTAGGAAGGGCTGTAATAAAAAGCAAAAATGTGTTGAGTGAGGTAAACAGTGAATCTGTATAAAATGTATGATATTGAGAAATCTGGATGTTATCGAAGCTTGACAGGTATAAAATTGGAAATCATGTATCCAATACAGGAGAGCCTTCTATGCCATGTAGTTAAGTATCCAAGGATTTACACTACCAGGGTTTTGTCCTGTAGAGGTACACACACTAGAAGTGCTCCTGAAAGGCGGACATTTTGTTGAAAAATTTAGAGAGTGGCAAAAGTCTACGATAAGGATTTTGAAGCAAGAATATAACCAGAGCCGTTGCAAGCTGCAAGTGCCGCCCCTGCTGCATGTGGCGCGCGTGCTCAATCTCATGTTATGGTCTTGCTCCTAATCTAACATTATTCTCGTCTCTGCAGGGGTTCTGCTTGGGCAGCGGGCACTGTGATGAGATTCGCCCTTTGGCGTGTGTGACTTTGATATAACGTTAATGTGAACGCGTGTGCAATGAATTTCATTGGACGCGAATCAGCTCATGGAGCAGTGTGTGGTTTGTGATGTTTCTCAATTTACCAAGTCCTAAAAATGTGTCCATCTTCCAAGTTCACGTCTTGAAATTGAATTTATAATTTCATTCTGCTCCTTCACGAATCAGATCACCCAATCCATTATAAATCTTTATTCGGTTTAAATGTTCCCTTTTCTGCAATTGAAAATTATGCTCCAGTCGGGAAAAATTAGGCTTAACCAGTTACCCAAATACTATGAATGTTTACTCTATAATTATGTTTAATGACAAACTACTCAAGAGTTTGGATCAGTGGAGTTTAAAATAATTATACCCCTCCCCGCAGAATGTGAAGAGTTTCCAATATTTTAGAGCTATTAGTTGGCCTTAGGCTAGAAGAGGGCCCTCCTAAAGGGTTGTGGGGCCCCTGAAGGATCGAAGGCCCCACTGCACCACAGGGGTTACAGGTGTTGTGTCGTGTGGGGGTCCACAGGTAGGGCTGGTGATGACCCTACGCTCGGGGGGCACTCTGGGATGCTATGTGCTTTGCACGTGTCACAGGCCTAGAATAAACAACACGGACACTGGGGGCTGTAGTTACTTGCTGGTCACGTCGCCGCCAACTGGCGTGCGTACGCTTGTAGACTCTTTTATTGGCCGGGTCACGTGGGTCCACGCTGTGCACCTAGTGCGCCACTAGCGTAGGACAACTAGAACATAACATTCCTTACCAACCACAAAATGAAACAAAATAAAAGATGACAGTTCTGCTGGGCACAGTTCAGGACACCATTGGATGAGGCATCTCGACCACATGGGTTATGGCACGCAGTCTTAGAATGTTCATTTCAACAAACTCAAAACAAAAATAGTGGAACAGTCTTACGTGAAGTAATCCCGCAGCAGGCAGGAGGGCTTTGGATTCTTCCTCAGCTGGTATCGGCTGGGACCCCTGCTCGCCGTGGCACCAACCCCAGCCGGGGAAGGTAGTCGTTCATTACTGGCCACGGGAGTGTTCTCACTTTGGTCCACCACACTGCTCTCTGATGGGTCCTGAGGAAGGCCTTCCCCTCCAGTGACGTCAGTGGACTCTTCTTCTTGAGGTCTCCCTGATGCCACCAGCGGGGAGAGAGTCTCTCAGTTGACTGACGTGGGATTTATCAGCGGCTCAGAGGGAGAGATCACCTCCGTGTCGGGATGAAAGATCTTGAAGTGAGATACAATGCGAGTGACTACTTCTCTGCCTCTGGCGGCTATCACTCGAGTTCCCTTTACGCTTATCACCTTCCAAGGTTGTGCCTCATAGGCGAGTCTAAATTTTCCGCTGGTGACCCGATTCTTGAGTAGCACTAGATCTCCTCTGAGGATGTATGACGTTACTCCGCATACCGTTACAACTACCTACCATTACAACGCGACCATTACAACGCATACCATTACAACGCATAGCGCTTTGGGGTGCTGGATAGTGGTAAGTATAATTTACTATTCTAACTCCAGTCCCCGTGGACCCTAGGGAAGGTGTTGGATAGTAAATTATACTTATTCCCTATCCTAGAGCGCCCCCCAGCGCAATGCGTTGTAATGGTATGCGTTGTAAAAGTCGCGTTGTAATGGTAGTGCGGAGTAAAAAATGCGTTGTAACAGGTGCATACCCTCCTCTGACCATCTGTGGGACCTTGACCTTTCGGCGTAGACTGGTCTGGGCATAGGCTTTTCGCCGTCGGGCCTCAATCTGTTGTTCATTGGACGGTGTTGGCTTCCAGTGAGGGTGATGAGGTATCGAGTCCACCACTACTCTACCCATGAGGACGTGTCCAGGGGCAACCCCCGTGGTCGTGTGAGGTGTTTGCCGATAGCTCCTTAAGAATGTAAAGATGGCCAACTCTATTGATTGTCTTTTCTCATGAGCAATCCGGATCACCTTGTTGAGGGTCCTCATGAATCGTTTGGCTTCTCCATTGGCTTGGGGCCAGCGGGGCGTTATCCGGCGATGCTGTATGCCCATTGTACTTAGATAGTTGGCGAACTATTGGCCTTGGAAGGGCGGCCATTGTCCGTTCGAAATTCTTTGATTAGACCGTGGTCTGCTATTAGTTTCTCTAATTTAGGGAGGACATCCGCTGCACTGGTCGTCAATAGAATTTCAACTTCAGGATATTTGGAGTGGTCATTGATGGCCACCATGGTGTGCCTCCCGTCCGGAAGGCTACCAAAGTCCAGACTGACATATTCCCAAGGGTGTTGTGGTCGTGGCTCAACAACTATGGGAGCTTCTCGTGGCGTCTCCCCTGTGACTTGGCAGGCGGTGCATGATCTCACGGGGGCCTCCACTAGCTCGTCCATAAGGGGAAACCAGACATTGGTTCTTAGTCGGGATTTTGTTTTCACCATTCCCTGGTGTCCCACATGCGCCAGCTGTACCATTCGGGCCGTCAGGGCAGATGGTATTACCAGTCAGTGTCCTCGCAGGAGACACCCGGTGTTGACCTCATTGAGTTCTTCACGTACATGGTATAGACTTTCCAGGATGCGCTGTGCTTCTGGTGTCAGTATCTTCCAACTTTCCCTGGCCTGGCGCCAGTTTCCACTTTGCAGGGCTTCTCGGGCCTTTTGGAAGCACTCATCCGCCTGGGTGGCTGCGGCGATGCTCTCTAAAGACACCGGCACAGGAGAGGACCTAGCTGAGAGGCACCTCACGTAGGCTTCAGTGTCCGCGGCGTCTTCCATCTCCTCTCTGGTCGCAGCTCTCGGGTGTCGGGATAGGTAATCCGCGGGATTCCTTGATCCTGGCTGGTATTCCACCCGGCAGTTGTAGTCTTAGAGTTGAAGCATCCATTTCTCTATGCGCGGGGGAGGTTTTGTGGATGTTCCAGAGAATAGGGCCACCAGTGGCTTGTGGTCCGTGGCTACAGTGAATGGCTTTCCATATACATACAGATGAAAGTGCCGGCACCCCCAGTGAATTGCTATTGCTTCCTTCTCGATTTGCAAGTATCTTTGTTCAGTCTCAGTGAGAGAGCGACTCGCGAATGCTACTGAGGTCCAGTCTTCGTCTGCCCTTTGTCTTTGCATCAACACTGCTCTCAGTCCTACTGGGCCTGCATCCTCGGCGACTAATGTTAGTTTCCGGGGGTCAAAGAAGGCCAGAGTTGTGGCGTCTGAGAGGGCTTCCTTGATGTCATGGAATGCCTTGGCCTGTTCCGGTCCCCACTTCCCACGGCGTGTTGTCTTTGGTGAGGTCTCTTAGTGGCAGTGTGAGGTTCGCCAGATCTCGGATGAACCTTCCGCAGTAATTGAACATCCCCAGGAAGCTGCGGACTTCAGTGACTGTTGTGGGGGGGGGCGGCTGCTTTAATGTCCTTTACCTTGTCGGGGTCTGGATTGACTCCCTTGGCTGAGAAAGTGTATCCGAAGAATTGCAGCTTGCGTTTTAGGAACTCACACTTCTCACGATGTAGAGTGAGGCCGGCTTCTCTGAGTCTTTTGAACACTTGTGTTAGTCTGGCATTGTGCTCCTGTACTGTGCGGGCGTGTATCATGATATCGTTACTGACGTTAATTACTCCAGGTATGTCAGTGATCAGCTCCTGAATCACGTATTGGAATACAGCGGCGCTGGACACGCCGAAGCTGAGGCATGTGTATCTTCTGAGTCCCACATGTGTGGAGAAACTTGTAATATTGCGCGACTCCTCGTCAAGCACTAGCTGGTGATACCCCGACCGGAGGTCTAGCTTTGAGAACCAACTTGCTCCTGCCATTTCACCTATCAGGTCGTCAAAAGTGGGTGTTATGTGGCGCTCCCTTTTGATGGCGGCGTTGGGGAGGCGCATATCTACACAGATTCTGACCGCTCCTGGTTGTTTCGGTTTCCATGTAACCACTATCGGAGAAACCCAGGGGGTGGGCCCAGTTACCTTTTCTATGATGCCCGCTTCCTCTAGCTTCTTTAGTTACTCCTCCACCAGAGGTCTTAGGTGAAACACAATCCTTCGATGCCTCAATGCTACCGGCTGGACGGTGGGGTCAATGTGCAGGTGTATCTTGTTCCCGGTGAACTTTCCAATGCCCTTGAAGATGTCGGCGAACTCCGTGGTGAGCTGTTGGATGGATTCCTGATGTACCCCAAATGCAAAAGTGACAATCCCCAGGTCTTCAGCCGCCCGGCATCCGAGCAGCATGCCTTGCCCGTCTTCTGCCACGAAGATGTTGGCTGTGATGGAACAATCCCCGTGTGAGATGGAGGTCCTGAATTTACCTCGGATTTTCAACGGAGTGTCTCGGCCGTACGCGAAGACGGTGATGGGTGACGGACTGAGTCGAGGGGGTGGATCCATGGTTTGGTACAGAGAGGCAGCCAGGAGGTTGATGGTCGCTCCGGTGTCTACCACAGCCATAAGTTCCTGTTCTCCCACTTGGATGCCACATTGCGGTAGCCGCCTGGTCCTGCTGACGGCTGTGCCGATCATGTGTACCCGGTGGACGACCTTTTCTTCTTCCTCGTCGTCGTCCATGTCGCTCTGACTGGGGTCTCCTTCAGGAATGGTGTTTACCACTTGTCGTGGTCTTCGGTACTTCTTGGATCAACACACTTTTTCAAAATGGTTGAAGCGACCACACCCGGAGCATCGTTTCCCCTTTGCTGGACACTCTGCTGCCGGGTGCAGTGATCCTCTGCAATATCCACACGTCTTTCCTGATGCGTTTGCGGTTGCTCCTGCGGCTCCGGTTCCGGGGCTCTTCTTGTTCCATTTTGCTGGAAATTTTGCGGTCACTTTGTTGACCGGTTCGGCTTTCACCGGTGCCTGGAGGGCCGCCTCCATGTGGGCCGCTCGGGCCTTCGATAATTCTTTTGTGCGACCTAGGGTCAGTATGTCCGCCAGGGGCTTCCCTGATTCTTCTAGTATGCGTTCTCGTAGCTTGGCTGATGCGCACCCCTGAATGATTTGTCTGCGGATCTCCTCAGTGACGTCCGCAAATCCTCAGGTCGAGGCGAGGTTCTTTAGGCGGGCGTGGTATGCGTCCAAGGATTCTTCGGGCAGCTGCTGCGCTTGTCTGAATATAAATCATTCGTAGTCCTGATTGGCCATGGGCTCAAAGTACTTGTTCAGGGCTTCTATCAATGTACGGTGGGTCTTCGGGGACGCTTCTGCTAGAGTTTTCGCGATGTTGTGGACATCCTTGCCCCCAAGGTGTAACACCATGGCCCTTTTTTGATCCTTATGGACTTTGGTGGCCTCAAAGAATATTATCAGCCTGCCGACCCAGTCTTTCCACTTCTGGGCCAGTGAAGACGCGAGCCTTCTACTAGGAAGAGTTCGATTGGTGGTATCGTGGCCATGTCCGTTGAGGTGTCGCGCTACTGGCTGTGCTGGGTGCTCTTGGGCTTCCGCTGTGCAGTTTCGCTATTGGCAAGGCGTGTGGTGTAGTTGTGCCCGCGTGTGACTTAGATTATGCGGCCACTTTCTGATCTGTGCAGCACTGTATTCCTTGCCCTTTTGTGTTGCTAATGCTTGTTTTATTCTTCTTTGTGAGGATGCGGGTGATGGCACCGTGTGATCCTATCTTCTCTCCCCTCCCTGCAGCAGCGCGGTGTCAGGGCCCTCTTCACGGGCCGCGTGGAGGTGAGGGGGCGTGGCCGCGGCCTTGAGGCGGTAGCGCACTTCAGCGCAGTGGCTCGTCCGCCTGCGGCGCTGCGCGACGGCAGTTAGGCTCCACTTGCCGCTACGGGGGAATCCCGTAGCGGCAAGCTTGCATTTTTTTTGCAAACTTTGATCCAATCTCATCCCACTCTGAAAATAGTCAGAGAATTACACCAGCCAACGGTTGGGGTAAGTCCTCTTCCTCGATGGAAAGGGAAAATGATCACACCCTACATTATCTGAATGTGTAGGGGAAGAGCTTCTTTTCTCACATGAAAACAATCTTTTACCCACGTAAAAAATGTGCATTTGCACGTAGGACTCCACTCCCCCTGTGCAGAATTCTATCCTTTTCAGAATTTCGCACAGGGAGAAAAGGCAGACCTTGAGGCATGTTACATGAGATTCTCAGCAGTACACCTGGAAATCTGTGCCTGGCACAACAGTCCAGGTGTACTACGTGGGAAAGTTTGTGAATAGGAAAAAAATAACAGTACATTCATCCAGAGATGTAAATCTCCACCAATACTTTAGAGTTTTCTTATTGAATGTTCGTTTTTTTCAGTAAATTAATATTCTGAGCTCCAAGATGCATCTGGCAAGACATCTTGAATCGGAGGAGATGCCTAAATTCAAATGTCACAAAAAAGTTTCATTTTATGATGATGTGTGTTTATGATGTGTGTGCGTGCGTGGTTACTTATGAAAAAGTGTTGGCATGTAACTCGTTGAGTACAAAAGATCCATGTGCATATTTGATGGACGAACATTTGCATGGCGGGTGCGGATCCTGTACCTGTTGTATAAGGGTGAGAAGCTTCCTATCCTGATGCCAGGGCTTTAAGTGGGATGGAAAAACTAGGTGGGTCTCTCAAAGGGGTGTGGTCAATATAATTAAGTGCGTGGCTTAAAAACACCTAAGCACAATATCTGTGCTTACCATAGTGTGCCGCCCCACTGGTATTGTGCTGCTGTATTAGGGAGAAACAGATGGTAGATAGATTATTTACATGAGTAGAAAGTGAAAGATTGGTGTCCATGTATATGCCAAGTTTCCATGCTGCCGAAGAGACTTTGGGAAACGGATTACTGTGTTATGGTAAGACATTTGGAGGATCTCCCTATGGACAGCAGAGAGATTCTGTTTTCTCGCTGTTGAACTTAAATGAATTCCCCCCAACCAATGTTAGATGTCCTGTAGGCAAATGCGAAAAGCTTCCAAGTACAGAGGACTGAATTGGTCGACTAGCGTAGCGAGATTATTTGTGTGTCATCAGCACAATTCATTAAATTGATTCCATGACTGTGAGTCAATTTAGCCAGGGGCCTCAGTTAAATATTAATAAATGTAGGGCTGAACGAGGAACCCGGGGGCACCCCTTGCTCCAATTTCCGCAACCCCGATCGAAAAGGCGGGAGATGAATGGTTTCTGCTCTGCTACTAGGTAAGATTTACATAAATCAAAGGCACTGCCCTGGATGCCAGTTTTCCCTAGCCGTGCGATCACAATTTCATGTTTAAGCAGACAAATCTTTACATATTAAGGCTGCAAAATTGCCATTGTAAGCTGCCCTCCTAAGATCATCTAAACCTCATTCAAGGCTCATTCAGTATGGTAAGTTGGGCGGAAACGTGATTGTGCCAGACCAAGTAAAATAATTCCTTCAAGGAAATCAGATAAGATGTTGTTGACTTGTTTCTTAAAACTTTTTACTGGAAAAGGAAGAAGAGAAATTGCTTAAGACTGCGGGGTCTGCAGAGGTTCTCTCAGGGCATATCAGCTACTTATATTTTTTTAACAATGCAGTATACTGATGTTAATGTTGATAGTGTAGGAACACCATCATAGGAGTTTAAAAAGCTTACAGTGTTTCTTCACCTCAGAAAGATGTCTGTCTTCATTTAGAATATTAAATCATGAAGATGTAGTATGAGGTGCTTAATATGTAATATTACTGTGGAAGGTATGATTAAAACATTTTTAATGTAATTTTATTTAGTAGATGTCTACTTATGCATGTTTAGGAAAAATTAAGAGATTTAATCATCATTTGCTGTTATGTGGTATTGTAATAAGGGAAAACAAAGAAGTGATGGGAGGAATGCTTGAAATAATCTCAGATACTGGGAATTACCACAGCCACATTTGAATCAGCCATTTTTTGCCAACTGCATCACTCTAGACAGGGACCAGTTACATGCAAATCAGTCTTGGTCCTGCTCCAATAGTAACAGTCCAAATTAACCCTTTGGATGTGTCGCCACACTACGGGTGGCGTGTGTGTCCGACGGCCGGGAGCCGTCCGAATTGCGCAGATGTGAAATTTTCCCGCACTGCGGGAAAATTTCGCAAGCATCCAAGGGGTTAAGCTGCCGGGCCATTTCCCCTCTGGATGACAACACAAGTGAACCCTAGACATGTATTCTGCCTTGCTGTCCCATGTTGTGGTGCCGCACTGGAGTTGAAATGTACAGTTGTTGATAAATACAAGTTTCACAAGATCTCACATATGGACAGTCTTAATAAAAGTGGTGTATGATGCATCAAAAAGAAGAAGAATATGGAGGTAAATATATTGGCACACAGTACTTTTGTCCAGTGTTGGTTGGTTAGCTGCCATATGCATTTGCCTCTGGTATTGTTCTACCACAAAATGCAGATATATGAGTTCCAGGATGGATATTATGGGAAGATGTCAAAATCAGAAGTCATCAGTTACAAGCCTCTTCACCGATGGTACATCACTTTTTCCCAAAATTGAAAGTGACACAGCTGTGGTGCAAGGGGCTTGTAAATAAGCCCCTTAGTGTGACTTTACTGCATAAGTGAAGACTGTTTATAAGAGCTTCAGCTGAGGTGGGTGTTTTTTATTTGCTCTCATTCAAATCTTCCTGTACCGCTACATTGATTTGGTAAATGTATTGTCCTTTGACCTGTTTAATCATGACATTCATGGTTGGCCATACTGGCACTGTTATGATGATGAGTCAATAATATATATTGCAGACTGTAGTGTAGTTCCTATTTTCCCAATAGGCTCTGCGCATTGGAAATACATAAACGATAGTTTAGAGGTAGGACTGAGGTCGACTAGGTCTCTATTGAATATGTTAGACTTAATTAGGTTTGCCAGCTAGCTCAGAGGTCACTAGACACTTTCCTGAATGAACAGGGAGGAGTTAACTTCCCTGATTAGACAAGAAGGGATTCGCTTCTGACAACCGCATAAACATGACAACTTTGCTCCCCCAGAATAAGGAGTATATCTCCAGAGTCATGTGAAAACAATAGATAGCTATTTCACTCAGTCAATCGTGCATACTTAGTTTCACCAGAGTGCAGAGAAATAGAGAGATGGGTGTTTTCAATAAAAGGTGTTATATATTGAGCAGTCTTCTTTCTCATGCAAGAGAAGTGAATTGCTACAATTGCAATACTTGTCATAAAGTAAAGTACGTACAGTAAAAGGAGTATTTTGAAATAATACTGTAAAAGCATTGATATGGTTTCTGAGACATATGATACTTAAAAGGTATAAAATATATACAATTACATACAATGATAAAAGTTGACTAAACGTACTCAACTGATGTTTCTAAATACGCCTACCCCAGTGTACCTAACCTAAGCCTATTACGTGGGAAGGAGTAAAGGAGTTTTTAAGTTAAGTTAGTTTTGCCAAGAATCTGACTCAAGAATTCTCTAAGGATCTAATCAGCTCCGTACCTTGGTTTTAGAATGAAGGAGGTGTTGTATCTCGCTCTCAGGACTCGATCTCCCAGTAACCCGCAAGGGTGACTGGAAACACTGGAGCTGGATTTTCTCGGCAGGAGAAAAAGACAGCGTCTTTCTCAGCGCGTCAAATGGGAGGGACGGCTTCCTTCGGCACTCGCATCAGCTGAGCTTCGGATAAGTAGATAGCCGCTCTGCTCCAAACCACTGTGTGTTGCTTAAGGCAAACGCTGGTATATTTATACCTGGAAGGTGCTGTGTTTGACGTAAGGTTGGACATAAGACGTCAATAAAAGATGTCACTAAGAACTGGACTGTTGGACAGGCCACGTGAAGGGCCGCTCCCCCTCTGCCCGACCAGGCCCGAGCCCGGTCCCTCAAGTGTCACACACCACCACTTCATGTTTTCCGTCCCCTCCGGGACCCTTGCCTCTGAACATATCGACCTCGTGGGCCCGATCCACTACTGGCCCGCGCGCCCAGCCTGGGCGCCATCTTGGACACTCTGCCACGAGGCCGCGTGGCCCCCGATCGACCCCAACCCTGGGCCTGGCCAGGACTCAGACATCCCGGCACCACCATCCACCCAGGAGGTGAGCGGACTACTTGGCAGGTCAATGGGAGAAAGAGGTGTCGATGGCTCTCCCCCGCCAGGTGCCGCTCGCCCACAACCTCCCCGGGCGCTGGCTCCACCCCCCTGCTGGGTGTCTGGACTCCTTCATCCCGGACCCCCCGACCTCCAAGTGCGAGGGTCTGGACATCAAAGGGCACCAGCCCTATAACTGGGGCAGCTCCAGAGCAGGAAGGCAGTTGTATCCTGGAGTCGAGAGACGCAGTGAAGAACTCATCCTTGACGGACTACTGGCGCTGCCGTAGCCCTGCCTTGCGAACCATCGTCCTGCCTGCTGGCGCTGCCGCAACCTTCGTAACCTTCATCGTCGTCGGGACCTGCTGGCGTGGCCGCGGACCGTTTGTAACCACCATCTTCATCGGGACCTGCTGGCTCCGCCGCGGACCGTCGCTTCCTTCATCCATCTCGGGACCTGCTGGCTCCGCCGCGGCCCGATCATCTAGAACGCCGAGCTCGAGGATTGAGAGCTATTTTCATCTATTGGTAACAAGACTGTCCCGCTACCCTTTTCCCAATCCAGAGACCAGAACCGAGGGGACCCCTGAGTCCAGACCTCCTTGTATCATTTTACCGTACTTAAAGAATTGCTGATAAAGTATCGTTGAACCTTATCCTGGTGTGGTGTCCGTCTGTGGGGGGGAAGTTACTTGTCTGAACGATCGCTGGAGACGGCTCTCCCCGGAGACCTCTCCCCTTATCCTCGGCCGACCCTCCCGGTCCGTCTAACATTGGTGGCCAGCGGCGCGATCCGAATCACCGCATAATCGTACAGAGAGTAGCTCACCCCACGACGAAATCACGATGACAACCAAAGAAAGCGGATCCACCGAGAAATTTCAGATGGAGAAATTGGACGAGTACAGCCATCGTCAACTAAAACAATTCTGCATCGAACTAGGTATCGCTACCACCGGTCTAAGTACCAAAGACGATTTCAAGCATGCCCTAGAGTCCTGGGCAGAAACCGGGGCCGTTGGAACCAACGACCAAAACATCGCAGCAGTAGAAAAAAACACCACGGCCCCCAAGGAGCGAAGAACGGGTCTCTCGCAAGACGAGATCCAGGAACGAGAAAGAACACGACTACATGAACTAGAAATGGCCCGGCTCAAAATGGATGTTGAACTTAAGTTGGCCGAACAAAAACTGAGCTTAGAGCACCTGCGTCTCCGAGAAGAAAGAGAGGAAAAACAGAGACAAAGGGAGCTCGAGGAAAAGAGACTGGCGTATGAACACGAGCGCAAACTAGCTGAGATAGACTTACGCAAGCAGAACAAAGAATTAGGGGTGCCCGAGCAACCCCGCAACCCAGGGGCAACAGAGAAAAAGGTACACATCCCCAAAGATGTCGTTCGAGAATACTTCCGAGAGGACGACATCCAGCAATGGTTCAAGGCCTACGAAATCGCTATGACCGCCCACCGGATCGATCGAAGCGACTGGGGAGCCGGTCTATGGGGGAGATTCCTCAATGAGGGCCGCGATGCCCTGCTACAGCTCCCGGACCATCAGATGACCCCCTATGACCACATGAAAGCTGCCCTCCTCACCCGCTATGGGCTCACACCCGAGATGTACCGTCAGAGGTTCCGAGACTGCACCCGCATCCCGGGTACAACTTGGGTGGACTACGTGAACTATTTTAGCCGAGCCTTCGAGGGCTGGATCAAAGGAAGCAATGTCACAACTTACGAACAACTCTTCAATCTCATGGTGTGGGAGCATCTATCAAACAATTGCTTCATTGAGCTCCGGCAGCACCTCCTCGACAGCAAATTGACTGATCCACGGCAGCTCGCAGCCGAGGCTGACCGGTGGGAAATCACCAGAGTGGGCCGAAATGGATCCTATGAACAGAACCGGAACAACAACGGTCAGCACCGTCCCCGAGGAGGAGGAGGGGGCCAAGGGCGAGGAAGAGACAACGCTCCGGTCGCCCCCGCTACCAGCACCACCCCCCCGGCCAACCGGGGCAGCACCCCGGCGCGACCGGGATACAGAGCCAATGTCACGTGTCACCGATGCCAACGAGTCAGCCACTATGCAAACGACCCAAATTGCCCACAGTACCAGAGCCCAAGACCCCGCCAAGTGGCCGCTGCTGCCCTGGGGGAAGAACAGATCTCCGAGGAGCAGGAAGAATATGAGCAAGAGCATCAAGAATGGGAGCCAGCCGCCATGGCTTTAGCATGCTTAGGGGGGAAAGACATGGTCCCGCGGGTCCCCCTACCCGCTAACACCCGGAAGTACAGCCAATGGGTGAGCATCAATGGACGCCAGGCCGAAGCCCTCCGTGACACCGGGGCCAGTGTAACAGCCGTCCGCTGTCACCTGGTGACCCCAGAACAGTTCATACCAAACATTCTCTGCCCTGTCCGTTCAGCCGATAACTCGGAAAGTCTGTGTCGGATGGCCTGCGTCCCTTTCGAATGGGGAGGGGTCTCCGGCATGTTGAAAGTGACGGTCCGAGATGATGCTCCCGTAGACTGTCTCCTGGGAAATGACCTTGAAAGCTCTCCGTGGGCAGCCGTAGAACGAAGAGAACACCTGGGGATGTTAGGCATCCCGGACTGGGCGTGCGTCACCACCCGGTCCATGGCCGCCCGTGCCAATCCCCGACAAGAGGAACCCGAATGGCCGGCGCATCCTCCCCCGGTCGCCCCAGTCGAAGACACCGACCATGCCGTCCCCCCAGAACCAGCTCAACCTCCGGACCTCGCTGGCCTCGACCAGTGGCATCAAGAGGGGGGGCCCACACAGGAGCAGTTTCGCCAAGAGCAAAAGACCTGTCCCTCCCTCGAGGGACTCCGCCAACAAGCCCTCGCCCAGAGCGCAGGGGATACCTCCGGAACACATTGGATCTACTGGGACAATGATCTGCTATACAGTGAACAAAGGATCGCGGAGTTGGGGGCCAGCCGAGTGCTAGTGGTGCCCCTCCGTTTTAGAGACTTCTTGCTAAACCTGGCCCACGATGTCCCCCTGGCTGGACACCTGGGTCAGGATAAAACCTACAGCCGCCTAGTGACCCACTTCTTCTGGCCCAAAATGAGGAATGATGTACTCCAGCATTGCCGATCTTGCCCCACGTGCCAAGCCAGTGGAAAGAGCGGCCGCAAACTAAAAGCCCCCCTGCAACCATTTCCCGTGGTCACCACCCCGTTCGAGAGGGTCGGGATAGACATTGTGGGGCCCCTGGACCCCCGTACAAAACAAGGACATCGGTTCATCCTGGTACTGGTGGACCACGCCACCCGCTACCCCGAGGCTGTTCCCCTGCGAACTGTGACAGCCCCGGTGGTCGGCCGGGCCCTGATGGGGATCTTCTCCCGTGTGGGCTTCCCCCGAGAAGTCGTCAGCGACAGAGGCACGAACTTTATTTCCAAATATATGAAGTCCCTCTGGCAACAGTGTGGGGTCACCTACCGATTCACGACCCCCTATCACCCTCAAGGAAACGGACTCGTTGAGCGGTTCAACCGCACGCTCAAAGGGATGATTGGGGGGTTGGAAGAGCCCCTCCGTCGCCAGTGGGATGTGCTGCTGCCGTGCCTCCTCTTCGCATATCGAGAGGTCCCCCAGAAGTCCCTCGGCTTCAGCCCGTTTGAATTATTGTATGGACATCCCGTACGGGGCCTCTCAGTCTAGTCAAGGAAGGCTGGGAAATGCCCCCTCTAAAGAACCCTCCAGATGTCTTCAAATACCTCCTAACACTCCGCAACCAGACCCGCCGGTTCAGAGAGCTGGCCAAAGCAAACTTGGAGGCCAGTCAAGAGGACATGAAAAAGTGGTATGACCAAAATGCCTCCTCCATCGAATTTGAACCTGGACAACAGGTATGGGTGATGTCCCCCACCGAACCCTGCGCCCTGCAAGAAAAGTGGACGGGGCCCTTCAAAGTAGTCGAGCGCAAGGGTCCCGTCACCTATCTCATCGACATGGAATCTTCACGGAACCCCCTCCGAGTCCTCCACGCTAATAGGCTGAAACCCCACTTTGTGCGTTCAGAACTCAGCCTCCTGATGGCCACAGACAATGGAGCCGAAGAAGACTCCGAACCCCTCCCTGACCTCCTACGGACTCGGGAGAAAGATGGCTCCGTGGATGGGGTCCGACTCTCGGAGGCCCTCACCCTGGAACAACGCCAAGGATGTCGAGGCCTTCTGTTGCAGTTCGCCGGCCTGTTTTCCCTCACCCCAGGTGTCACTTCCTGGTGTGTGCACGACGTGGACACGGGGGACAGCCCCCCTATCCGCCACCGGGCCTACCGCGTACCAGATCGGGTACGGACCTGCATCCAGGAAGAAGTAACCAAAATGCTCACACTCGGGGTCATTGAGCCCTCAGACAGCCCCTGGGCCAGCCCAGTAGTACTGGTCCCCAAAGCAGCCACTCCCGGCACCACACCGGAACTCCGGTTCTGCGTCGACTACCGGGGCTTGAATGCGGTCACCAGAACAGACGCACATCCCATCCCCCGGGCGGATGAACTAATCGACCGCATGGGAGCTGCCCGCTACCTCAGCATTTTCGACCTGACGGCGGGCTACTGGCAGATCGGCCTCACACCCCGGGCCCAAGAGCGATCTCCATTTCCACTCCCGATGGCCATTATCATTTCAAGGTCATGCCCTTCGGCATGAAGAATGCCCCAGCAACATTTCAGCGGCTCGTCAACCAGGTCTTGGCCGGGCTCGAAGGATTCAGCGCCGCCTACCTAGACGACATCGCTGTGTACAGCCACCATTGGTCCGACCACCTCCACCACCTCCGAGCGGTGCTACAGGCCCTTCAGCGAGCTGGCCTCACGATCAAGGCCAGCAAATGCCAAATTGGTCAGGGGTCCGTAACCTACCTCGGACACCAGGTGGGAAGCGGCCTGGTGGCCCCTCTGCAGCTCAAGATTGCCGCCATCCAGTCCTGGCAGCCCCCCATCACCCAGACCGAGGTACGCGCCTTTCTGGGACTCACGGGCTATTACAGACGGTTCGTGAAAGACTATGGTACCATAGTGGGGCCCCTCACAGAGCTCACGTCCAAAAATCAACCCAAGAAGGTCAACTGGACCCCAGATTGTCAAACAGCCTTCGAACAACTGAAGGCCGCCATGTGCTCCGCCCCTGTGCTCCAGGCCCCCGACTACAGCCGGGAATTCGTCGTCCAGACGGATGCCTCCGACCACGGCATTGGGGCGGTCCTGTCCCAATTGAACACCGAAGGCCTTGATCAGCCAGTGGCCTTCATCAGCAGGCGACTCCTACCTCGAGAACAACGCTGGAGCACCATCGAGAGGGAGGCCTTCGCCGTGGTATGGGCCCTCAAAAAGCTCCGGCCCTACCTCTTTGGCACACACTTCCGGGTGCAGACCGACCATCGACCCCTGCAGTGGCTGATGCAGATGCGGGGGGAGAACCCAAAACTACTACGTTGGTCCATCTCCCTACAAGGGATGGACTTCACTGTTGAACACCGGCCTGGGCCAGATCAGGCCAACGCGGATGGCCTGTCCCGGTTTTTCCGCCTCGACGAGGAGAGTCCCCAAGAGGATGGGTGACTCTCCCCGCCTTCAGCTGGGGGGGACGCATGTTGGACAGGCCACGTGAAGGGCCGCTCCCCCTCTGCCCGACCAGGCCCGAGCCCGGTCCCTCAAGTGTCACACACCACCACTTCACGTTTTCCGTCCCCTCCGGGACCCTTGCCTCTGAACATATCGACCTCGTGGGCCCGATCCACTACTGGCCCGCGCGCCCAGCCTGGGCGCCATCTTGGACACTCCGCCACGAGGCCGCGTGGCCCCCGATCGACCCCAACCCTGGGCCTGGCCAGGCCTCAGACATCCCGGCACCACCATCCACCCAGGAGGTGAGCGGACTACTTGGCAGGTCAATGGGAGAAAGAGGTGTCGATGGCTCTCCCCCGCCAGGTGCCGCTCGCCCACAACCTCCCCGGGCGCTGGCTCCACCCCCCTGCTGGGTGTCTGGACTCCTTCATCCCGGACCCCCCGACCTCCAAGTGCGAGGGTCCGGACATCAAAGGGCACCAGCCCTATAACTGGGGCAGCTCCAGAGCAGGAAGGCAGTTGTATCCTGGAGTCGAGAGACGCAGTGAAGAACTCATCCTTGACGGACTACTGGCGCTGCCGTAGCCCTGCCTTGCGAACCATCGTCCTGCCTGCTGGCGCTGCCGCAACCTTCGTAACCTTCATCGTCCTCGGGACCTGCTGGCGTGGCCGCGGACCGTTTGTAACCACCATCTTCATCGGGACCTGCTGGCTCCGCCGCGGACCGTCGCTTCCTTCATCCATCTCGGGACCTGCTGGCTCCGCCGCGGCCCGATCATCTAGAACGCCGAGCTCGAGGATTGAGAGCTATTTTCATCTATTGGTAACAAGACTGTCCCGCTACCCTTTTCCCAATCCAGAGACCAGAACCGAGGGGACCCCTGAGTCCAGACCTCCTTGTATCATTTTACCGTACTTAAAGAATTGCTGATAAAGTATCGTTGAACCTTATCCTGGTGTGGTGTCCGTCTGTGGGGGGGAAGTTACTTGTCTGTACGATCGCTGGAGACGGCTCTCCCCGGAGACCTCTCCCCTTATCCTCGGCCGACCCTCCCGGTCCGTCTAACATGGACGTTCATTCGGACTCGCATGATTTCTAGGACAAATCAAAACAAAAGCATGGGGAATTCCCAGGTTGCTGGAGGTTTGGTTTGTTGAAAGAACTCGTTGTACTTTCTAGGAGTCTAAGGAAGTAGCCTTTAAGCATGGGCTTAAAATGCGTTCCGCTCGCGGATTTTGCAGATTTTCGGTAAATTCGCAATCCGCGAGATTCACGGATTTCCCGCAAAATCCGCAAATTCGCACGCAGCGGATTTTTTTTTTCTTGGTGATACAATTTTGCGGGGCGCGGCGTTTACTTCCCGTCATTCATCGTTTGCCGAGTTATTTTTCTTGATATTTTGCGAGTGCTGCGCCATTTTGGATCTTGCTGCGGGATCCCGCGGGAATTTGGCAAGCGCGATTAGGTAATCGCGGCTTGCCAACTTTTACAGCGAGAGTTTGTCACAGCGAGAGTTTGTCAAAGCGAGTACGCCGTGATCACGTATCGTGGTACTTCGCAATTGCAAGCTTTGAGAAGCGGCGAGCAGCAACAATCTCGCACTCGCGAAAATATAAAATTTGCAATTCTGCACAAGAAATCCACCAGCAAGCAGCATAAACCTTCTGGAAATGATGATTTTTATCTGAATAACTCCTCAGGTTGACATTTGCCTGCACTTTTTTTGTGAGGAGTCCATTTTGGGGAGGGGGGGGGGTGGGAGGAAGGAAGTGCCCCACAGTCTTCAACTTCCTGTTCCTGTCCAGCAGGCTCCTCCCAGTGCTTTGTCCATCTCCTGGTCACTTTTCATTTGGATCTGGAGCTGGAAGGATTACTTTTTGTGGATGCTGCTGGATATATGGATTTGAGGCCTTTTTGACTTTCTTTGGATCACTTTTGGATTAGAAATTTCACAAGTAAGTTTGTTTGGGGCATTACAGTTGCTGCAACTACAATTTTGGAATTTTCGATTTTTGGGCTGTTTTGGGGCCTTTTGCCCAGGGGTACTCAGTGGTGGGTGCACTGAGTCTTTCTGTGGGGTGTTTTGAATTTAAACATCATGGAGGGGCTGGATGGCTTGGGATTGTGCTGATTTTTCTGTGATTTTCGTTTTTTTGCCCTGTTGTGGCCTTTTCACCCTGGGTAGTGAGTGGTGCATGGGCCTAGTCTTTCTGTGGGTTGTCTTGAATTTAAACATCATGGAGGTGCTGGATGGCATGGGATTGTGCTGATTTTTATGTGATTTTCGTTGTTTTGGCCTGTTGTGGACAGGCCATGTGGTTGGGGGCCATTTTGAGTGCTGCTACAGGCCCTGGCCATGTGCTGTGATGGAGGGGGCCATTTTGAATGCAGGCAGTGTTCTCAGGCCTGCACCCATTTTGCCTAGCTTTCATCCATTATGCCCAGGGGTAGTGAGTGGTGCATGGGCCTAGTCTTTCTGTGGGTTGTCTTGAATTTAAACATCATGGAGGGGCTGGATGGCTTGGGATTGTGCTGATTTTTCTGGGATTTTCGTTTTTTTGGCCTGTTGTGGACAGGCCATGTGGTTGGGGGCCATTTTGAGTGCTGCTACAGGCCCTGGCCATGTGCTGTGATGGAGGGGGCCATTTTGAATGCAGGCAGTGTTCTCAAGCCTGCACCCATTTTGCCTAGCTTTCATCCATTATGCCCAGGGGTAGTGAGTGGTGCATGGGCCTAGTCTTTCTGTGGGTTGTCTTGAATTTAAACATCATGGAGGGGCTGGATGGCATGGGATTGTGCTGATTTTTCTGTGATTTTCGTTTTTTTGGCCTGTTGTGGACAGGCCATGTGGTTGGGTGCCATTTTGAGTGCTGCTACAGGCCCTGGCCATGTGCTGTGATGGAGGGGGCCATTTTGAATGCAGGCAGTGTTCTCAGGCCTGCACCCATTTTGCCTAGCTTTCATCCATTATGCCCAGGGGAAGTGAGTGGTGCATGGGCCTAGTCTTTCTGTGGGTTGTCTTGAATTTAAACATCATGGAGGGGCTGGATGGCTTGGGATTGTGCTGATTTTTCTGTGATTTTCGTTTTTTTGGCCTGTTGTGGACAGGCCATGTGGTTGGGGGCCATTTTGAGTGCTGCTACAGGCCCTGGCCATGTGCTGTGATGGAGGGGCCATTTTGAATGCAGGCAGTGTTCTCAGGCCTGCACCCATTTTTGCCTAGCTTTCATCCATTATGCCCAGGGGTAGTGAGTGGTGCATGGGCCTAGTCTTTCTGTGGGTTGTCTTGAATTTAAACATCATGGAGGGGCTGGATGGCTTGGGATTGTGCTGATTTTTCTGTGATTTTCGTTTTTTTGGCCTGTTGTGGACAGGCCATGTGGTTGGGGGCCATTTTGAGTGCTGCTACTGGCCCTGGCCATGTGCTGTGATGGAGGGGGCCATTTTGAATGCAGGCAGTGTTCTCAGGCCTGCACCCATTTTGCCTAGCTTTCATCCATTATGCCCAGGGGTAGTGAGTGGTGCATGGGCCTATTCTTTCTGTGGGTTGTCTTGAATTTTAAACATCATGAAGGCACTGGATGGCTTGGGACTGGCTGATTTTTCTGCGATTTTCATTTTTTTGGCCTGTTGTGGCCTTTTCACCAGGGGGTAGTGAGTGGTGCATGTGCCTAGTCTTTCTGTGGGTTGTCTTGAATTTAAACATCATGGAGGGGCTGGATGGCTTGGGATTGTGCTGATTTTTCTGTGATTTTCGTTTTTTTGGCCTGTTGTTGTGGTCTTTTCACCAGGGGTAGTGACTAGTGAGTGTTGCATGTGCCTAGTCTTTCTGTGGGGTGTCTTGAATTTAAGCATCATGGAGGGCATGGGATTGTGCTGATTTTTCTGTTTTTTTTCCGAGTTTTTTGGGGGTGTATAACTGAACTGATGTTCCTCTGTCTTCCATTGCTTTTAGGTGCACAAGACTCAAGAGAACCACCAGTGCCAGGAAGAAGTCCTGCAGCGGTGTGTGTGTGCAGCATAACGTCACGCGACGTCACGTCTGGCCTCAGACAACTCTACAATTCATGCAACTGCGGCCTGCTGTCTGACCTGCTCAGAAGAAGATGGCCCCAAAAAAAGGTCTCCGTAGCTCCTCTAGCAAGAAAGTTGCTAGTAAGGAGCAGAAGAAGCAAGTTACCAAGGAGGCTGGTGTGCCGGCCGCCGCGTTTTTTGGGAGCAAAAAAAAAAGTAAGCCTGCAGCAGCAGCAGGATCTGCTGGGGACCAAGCTGGGAGCAGCACCCCTGCTCCATTGGGTTCAGTGCCTCCACCACCACGTCAACTTAAGTCAAAGCCCTTGAGTGCTTCAGAGGCAGTCAGTGTACTTCTTCAATCACCATCGACCAGTGATGTTGGCTCGTCGCAAGAAAGTAGCAGCAATGTCCCTGAATCAACACAGGTTGTTGTAACTCATCTGACAAGTGGTGAACAACCACAGCTGCAACAACAACATCATGTGCAAGTACAAGCCCAAGTACATGTGGAAGGAGAGGCAGCGCAAGGAGATGCGCAAGCAGAGGTGCATGGAGGGTCACAAGTGCCCACAATAGTTGTTCCTCCCGAAGTAGGGGCACATCAGGAAATTGACAATCAAACCGAGGTATCATTTGAGGAAGCCACTCCTCCTGATGATCATTCATTGTCTTCCACATCCCTAGCAAGGAAAAGATCAAGGGGGGTGTCTACATCTTCTTCAAGCCCACCTCCTTCTGATGATCCCATTCTGGATGAAGATTGGGAACCATCATCACGGCAGTCTGAGAGTGAGGCACACCATGATCTGACAAAGATACCTAAGCGTAAAAGGAAGGTCGTCGAAAAACTCATAGCTATGGAGTGTGATGAGGCTCAACAAGAAGTGATGGATACTACTGCTGATGAAGCCTCTCACGATGACGACGAGCCAGTCATCATAAAGGTCACTGCAGCCCCAGCGGGCATGCAGCAAAGAGACATTTTGACGCTATCCCGAGAAGCTGCTGAGCGTGATCATGATGTCGACGAGGAGGCAATGGAAATAGAAACACAACAATCATTAGATTTGGAGTTAACTAGTACACCAACACCTACCGCTTCCATATTTCTTCCTCGCAAGAAGGGACCTCCATCCACCTAGACCTCAATTAGTGGTGGTGAAAGTGCAAAACGTACTGAAGTTCGGCAATCCACCTCCTCCACTTCATCTGGCATTAGCAGCAGGACCACCACCACCAGTATCGCCACCTCCTCCGGCCCCCAAAGACATTTCAAGTCTCCAGTTTGGGACTTCTTTAGTGTTTGCCCAAAAAAGGAAAAGGTAGCCATTTGTAGCATTTGTAAGCTTCGAGTTAGTCGTGGTAAGTTTGGTACCAACTATGGTACCGGAGGCCAGAGAGGTCATCTTAGGAGAACACACGCTGTCCAATGGTTTGCGCACCTAGAGGCGATCAAGGAAGCCCGAATTGCACGTAATGAAAACGTTGATTTTTCGTCTGATAATGACGAGGAGGAAGAAGACGATTCAAACACTTCACTTACACCCAGTACCCCTGTCAGCAGCACACCCCATGTGAGCCACACTAAGAGTGTGGGAGAGAGTGAGACACCAATGCGAAAAAGTTCATCAGCGAGCGTAACTGGGTCGAAGATATCATCATCATCATCCCGTAAATCCTTGGTCCAGGGCAACATTAAAAAGATGTTGTTTACAGAAGCGCAATATGAACGCAACCACCCACTGACGCGTCTGTATAACACTAAGCTGGCTAAAGTGCTAGCTCTGGACCTTCTCCCTTTTTCTTTTGTAGAAGGGGTTGGTTTTCTAGAATTAGTGGCAGCTCTCTACCCTAAATGGAAGGTTCCTAGCCGGTTCTATTTTGCCCGAGTTGCGGTTGCAGCACTACATGAAGATGTTCTGGAGGTGATTGGGGCAGCTTTGCAGAAGAGTGCTGTTCACACTATACATCTGACAACAGACATGTGGACCAGTGGCGCAGGCGCTGATTACATGTGCATCACTGCACACTGGGTCTCTTTTTCAGGGGCTAAAGCAAAGCTAAATGCAGGTGTTGACCCGGACATTGTTTTTAAAGCTGCTCGGAAACATGCAACACTAGCCATGTTTGGTTTGGAGAAACGTCACACAGCACAAAACATTTTGGATGTCTTTAACACAAAGGTCCTTGACTGGCTGTCCCCAAAAAAACGCCAGGTTGGTTATGTTTCCACGGACAATGGCGCCAATATAGTTAAGGCCATGCAGCTGGGTGACTATTTCAGAGTGCCGTGTTTGGCGCACTGTATAAACCTGGTTGTCAAAAAATTCTTGGGTGATAAAGACAGTGCAGCGTACAGAGTAGTGGACACCTGCTGAAAAATGTGCAACCATTTCAGCCATTCTTTTAAGGCCCGGAAGCATCTGAGGAGCCTGCTATATGAATGTCAAATGCCAGTGAAAGCACTCATCCAGGAGGTGGTAACACGTTGGAACTCAACCTTCTACATGCTTGAGCGTCTGTATGAGCAGTATACGGTACTCGATCACTATTTCTTAACACAGGGTACAGCTCAGAAGGAGGACCTGAGGATGGGTGCGGCGCAATGGAACATAGTTAAAAGCCTGACATGCATGCTTCGTCCTTTTGAGTTCTTCACGCGTGCAGTCAGCAAGGAGGACTGTAATTTGGGAAAAGCTATCCCATTGTTGTACATGCTGGAGCACCAACTGAAGGAGGTGTGTTCTGTGTTTGAAAAAGATGAAGAAAACCAAGACCCTTTTGTTCTGGCTGAGAAATTATTAGAGCACCTACAAGGTGATGAACGTCTTAAAATGATCCACTCAAACCAGCATTACATTTGTGCTACTATTCTGGATCCACGCTACAAAAAGGCGCTGGCAGGCCAAGCATTCTTTGCTTTTGCTGATGAAGATGTTACAAAGTACAAACAGTGGATAGCCTCCTCAGCCAAGAGGTTTGAAAGAGAACGGCAGCAAATTGAAGGAAAAGGCAGTACATCAGCATCAGCAGGCCATCCCCAGTCACAACAAACCACTTCTGCACCTGTGGCTGCGGCACAAGTGACCTCTCAGCCGTTAAAGAGACCGGCAACCGGATCATCTGCACCACCAGACACAACAGTAACATTGGAGGCTGAAGAGGATTGGCTAGCTCGGCTTCGGTTTGGTTCTCAAAGGGTCACAGCAACAGCTAAGCAAAGTGGAGGAACCTTGGAGGAGAACCTTGAGTCGATGGTGAAGGACTATCTGAATGACTCAACAGAGGTCTATGTTAATGCTGACCCATTGGCGTATTGGCATGGGAAAAAAGAATTGTGGCCACAGCTCTCCAACCTGGCTTTAAACTACTTGTCTTGCCCACTCGCAAGCGTGTCTTCTGAACGTGTTTTCAGTGCTGCTGGTGGCATTGTAACTTCCAAACGGAGCCGCCTCTCGCCCAAAAATGTGGAGAGGTTAACAATGATCAAGATGAATCAGCACCTCATACCACCAGATTTCAGAGTACGAGAAAGCGCGCCGGATGAAGACGAGGTGGACAGCAACATAGATGAGGGAATTTCTTCTCTGTCAGGTGACACTGAGCTCACCCTGCCTGAATTCGCAGAGAATGATGACGAAGCCTTATTCTTATTCATGGACCGTGATACCGAGCCCTGAAAATGAGACAACGAATCAATAACTTTCTTTTTCGTCCTTATTCACTTTTATTCCTGTGTGTCTGTCTTTCTTTGTTGTGCACAGATAATATAATTCAAACTTTAATCAGATAATCACAAAAACAAGCCCATCAGCAGAACTGTCTTCACTTGTTTGCTAATTGATTTGAAGGTGCCGCAGTCTGCATTCCTCAGGTTCACAAGTTCAGAAGAACATGCTCCTCTATCCTCCTCCTCCAGAATCCTATTTCCATCAAAGCAGAGGGCTGGTTTACGCCCAATGAAGAAAGACTCAGCACTTGTGCGGGTGTTGTTCTACCTCTTTGCAGGTGAGTTGACGGCTCTGGGGCCTTTGCTGGGAAGCTCTAATACCGGATAAAAGTGGTTTGGCCCAAATCCGAAGCGGAAATTTTTTGGTGTTTTTGCTGACTTGCTTGCCTTTGAGGTGCTCTTTGAGGGGGTTCCGGCTGTTTGTGGGTGAGTTTCTGGGTCTGGGAGCACTGCTGGGACACTCTAATCTTGATTGCATTTGCTTTTCAGGAAATCCGTGGTGGTAAACCGGACTTATGGCCTAGCTACACAGCGCGTTTGGACCGAAGGCCGAGAAATATTGTAAGTATGAGATTTTGCTTTGGGCCTGTTTGGGGGTGTTATGCTTTTTGGCGGGTGGGTTGGCGGGTCTTGGGGCATTCCTGGGAAGGTCTAATACCGGATAGAAGTGGTTGGGACAAAATCCACGCAGATTTTTTTTGTTGCTATTTCTGACATTTTGCTCAATGTAGCATTTTCGGGGGCCTGTTTGGGGGTCTTCCTGGTGTTTGTGGGTGGGTTTCGGGGTCTGGGAGCACTGCTGGCTATGGATACTTTACTTTGCAAGAGGTTTGAAGCAAATCCATGGTGGCAGAGGGGAGTTAGGGCCTAGCTGCAGAGCGCGTGCGGAGTGATTTGGGAAATTTGCCAAAAAATGACTAAGTTCCCATTTTTGTACTTTTGCTCTTTGACTGTTTGGGGGTCTTCTACTCGTTTTCTCCTGGGTTGACGGCTCTGGGGCCATTGCTGGGAAGCTCTAATACCGGATAAAAGTGGTTTGGCCCAAATCCGAGGCGGAAACTTTTTGGTGTTTTTGCTGACTTGCTTGCCTTTGAGGTGCTCTTTGAGGGGGTTCCGGCTGTTTGTGGGTGAGTTTCGGGGTCTGGGAGCACTGCTGGGACACTCTAATCTAGATTGCATTTGCTTTTCAGGAAATCCGTGGTGGTAAACCGGACTTATGGCCTAGCTACACAGCGCATTTGGACCGAAGGCCGAGAAATATTGTAAGCATGAGATTTTGCTTTTGGCCTGTTTGGGGGTGTTATGCTTTTTGGCGGGTGGGTTGGCGGGTCTTGGGGCATTCCTGGGAAGGTCTAATACCGGATAGAAGTGGTTGGGACAAAATCCACGCCGATTTTTTGTTGTTGCTATTTCTGACATTTTGCTCAATGTTGCGTTTTCGGGGACCTGTTTGGGGGGCTTCCTGGTGTTTGTGGGTGAGTTTCGGGGTCTGGGAGCACTGCTGGGACACTCTAATCTTGATTGCATTTGCTTTTCAGGAAATCCGTGGTGGTAAACCGGACTTATGGCCTAGCTACACAGCGCGTTTGTACTGAAGGCCGAGAAATATTGTAAGTATGAGATTTTGCTTTTGGCCTGTTTGGGGGTGTTATGTTTTTTGGCAGGTGGGTTGGCGGGTCTTGGGGCATTCCTGGAAAGGTCTAATACCGGATAGAAGTGGTTGGGACAAAATCCACGCCGATTTTTTTTGTTGCTATTTCTGACATTTTGCTAAATGTAGCGTTTTCGGGGGCCGGTTTGGGGGGCTTCCTGGTGTTTGTGGGTGGGTTTCGGGGTCTGGGAGCACTGCTGGCTATGGATACTTTACTTTGCAAGAGGTTTGAAGCAAATCCATGGTGGCAGAGGGGAGTTAGGGCCTAGCTGCAGAGCGCGCGCGGAGTGATTTGGGAAATTTGGGAAAAAATGACTACGTCCCCATTTTTGTACTTTTGCTCTTTGGCTGTTTGGGGGTCTTCTACTCGTTTTCTCCTGGGTTGACGGCTCTGGGGCCATTGCTGGGAAGCTCTAATACCGGATAAAAGTGGTTTGGACCAAATCCGAGGCGGAATTTTTTTGTGTTTTTGCTGACTTGCTTGCCTTTGAGGTGCTCTTAGGGGGGGTTCCGTCTGTTTGTGGGTGAGTTTCGGGGTCTGTGAGCACTGCTGGGACACTCTAATCTTGATTGCATTTGCTTTTCAGGAAATCCGTGGTGGTAAACCGGACTTATGGCCTAGCTACGCAGGGCGTTTGGACCGAAGGCCGAGAAATATTGTAAGTATGAGATTTTGCTTTTGGCCTGTTTGGGGGTGTTATGCTTTTTGGCGGGTGGGTTGACGGGTCTTGGGGCATTCCTGGGAAGGTCTAATACCGGGTAGAAGTGGTTGGGACAAAATCTACGCGGAAAAGCCTTTTGGCACGTTTTGTAACTTAGGGTTCGTTAGGGTTAGCCCTAGCAGCAGGATTGCATGTGTTTCGGGGTGTTCTAGATTTTTGCAACTGAGTTCTGGGGTCTTAGAGCACTCGTGAGAATGTGTAATTTTGGTTGCAAGTCATTTGAAGAAAATCCATGGTGGGAAAGTGGGGATTTGGCATAGTTAAAGAAAGCCTTTGCCACTATTCTTAACTTAGGGTTCGTTAGGGTTAGCAGTATTTCTATTGCATGTGTTTGGGTGGGGGGGTTTCCGAGTCTTGGAGCGATGCTGGCTATGGATACTTTTGCTTGGTTGCTTGCAAGTGGTTTGAATCCAATCCACAGTGGATAAGGGGGTATTTGGGCCTACTTTTACTTTCAAAGTACGTTTTGTCACCAGTTTTCTGCTAGGCCTCGTTTTTTGCGATTTGATTGGGGGTCTTCTACATTTTTGCGACTGGCTTTAGTAAGGGTCTGGGTGGGAGCACTGCTTGGAAGATCTAATTTTGTTCTAAAACACAGTTTACAGTACACCTAGCTTGAGGGGAAAGATCCGCTACATTAATTTGCTCATACTTAGTTATCCTTCAAAAGGTGACTCAGACAGAGTACGCACTTTCAAAAATATTGTACTGTCTACTAAGAAAATCAAAGTGTGACTTTTTGCACTCCACACAGCCTACATACCTTATATTTATTTATCAGTGGTGTTGTAATATTATATCACTTCCTGTTTTTTGGTGAATAATTACAGGCCGGGTTTCAGTCTGTGCAATGGGGAAAAAAGGATGGAGTCAGGCTTCACCTTAGCGAGCCGCAATTCAGCATCCGCCAGGCAGGCAGTGGACAGGGTGTCTTCTGGTGACCAACATTGATGGACGAAGCGTCAGATGGAATGGAGGAGTGCCGCTAATAAGAGGAATTTTTTTCTGCATGCAACTTACTTACCAATTTCAACAGGACAACTACAACAACATACAGATACAGTATCCATTGTTTCTTTCTATGACTGTGACTGCATTTCTTGGATCTCTCTCTGCTTCTAAATTGATCCCTTAACACATCACTTAGTCCACTCCACTATCACATCTGCACCACACATAGTCATTTGTAAGTGCTCCTACGTGATTCGCAAGTCGCAGCACGCCCCAGCCCGTAGAGGACTGGGATGGCCCCAATGATGAAGCATGTCACCAAGGGGCAACCCTGGTGAGTGAGGAGACACCTAGAAAAAGAGCAATTTCTCCTTTTCTATCTACTATACCTTCCAGACCAACCCCATTGAGTGTTGTGAATGGATTTATAGTGACCAGCAAGGCTCTCAGGTATCTGGCAACAGAGACCTTATGTTGAATATAGTTATCAATATTTCCACACACACCCTGTACTGTCGCATTCTTTCTTCCACAGTTGTCGAAAGTACTACTTACTTTTCACTGACATGCATGCAGTAGTGCATGCACTTTCAAAGATTGATGGATAGGTTTGTACCCAAAGATTTGTTTATGTTCACAATTGTTTGTCCATGCTGTGTTTTTGTTACAGGGTGTCTTCTGGTGACCAACATTGATGGACGAAGCGTCAGATGGAATGGAGGAGTGCCGCTAATAAGAGGAATTTTTTTCTCCATGCAACTTACTTACCAATTTCAACAGGACAACTACAACAACATACAGATACAGTATCCATTGTTTCTTTCTATGACTGTGACTGCATTTCTTGGATCTCTCTCTGCTTCTAAATTGATCCCTTAACACATCACTTAGTCCACTCCACTATCACATCTGCACCACACATAGTCATTTGTAAGTGCTCCTACGTAAGTGGCAGCACGCCCCAGCCCGTAGAGGACTGGGATGGCCCCAATGATGAAGCATGTCACCAAGGGGCAACCCTGGTGAGTGAGGGGACACCTAGAAAAAGAGCAATTTCTCCTTTTCTATCTACTATACCTTCCAGACCAACCCCATTGAGTGCTGTGAATGGATTTATAGTGACCAGCAAGGCTCTCAGTTATCTGGCAGCAGAGACCTTATGTTGAATATAGTTATCAATATTTCCACACACGCCCTGTACTGTTGCATTCTTTCTTCCACAGTTGTCGAAAGTACTACTTACTTTTCACTGACATGCATGCAGTAGTGCATGCACTTTCAAAGATTGATGGATAGGTTTGTACCCAAAGATTTGTTTATGTTCACAATTGTTTGTCCATGCTGTGCTATTTTTTCTTGTCTCCCAAAACCTTTCCCAAAAACCCCCCAACCCATCCATTTTTCAAACCCTAACCCTCTTCCCCCGGGCTGTGTGGTTTTGATTGATGTGTGACTAAATTACAGCAATAAATCCACACACTTGCTGGGGAGGATAAGGTGATAGCAACAGGCTGGTGAAGAAATCCGAGGATATATTCTTACTCTGCTTGACAAAGACCCATGGCTAATGTCAAAGAACTTCAACCGAATTAGTAGTTATACTTTACCATTTGTTAGGCTACAATGTGGCACTGTTCTAGTGTACTGTCACCTGCTATATTCTCTATTGTACCGTTGTATTGCTCAGGAGGACAAACCAGATTTCATTTTCTTTTTTTTCATAGGTATGCAACTGCCACTGTGTCACACCACTAGTACCACCGCTATGAGGAAATTTTATCCGCCCAGGATTGCAAGCCTTATTCGCTGTTTCCCGTGGAGCCAGCCCTGGGTCTAGCCCTACTTTCAAACACAAATTACAGGTAAGATAAGCGTTTGGTGGGAGGGAGTATAATAGAGTATTAGGAGAGATGAGAGACTGACGCTAGTACTACTAAAGTCCTAGGACTCTTGAATTCACTTCACTTTCTCTGTGAGAGGCACTTAGTGTTGAAAATATTTGGGCATTTACACTTAAAGGAAGAAAATGGAACTAAACTTTCAGGAAAACAAAGTTACTGTTAACCCCCCACCCACCAGGCAAGCAGTAAAAAACAGGTATGCTCAGATAAAGTTTGAAAAAGTATATTTATATCCCTAACAAAATAATCTCCCGCAAGACCCTCCCTAACCCCAACGGTTGTCCTTTAAAAGTCCCAAACCCAACTCCCGATTCCCACCCCCCAAAAGTCTCTAAAAAAGGGGCAAGGGACACTATGGGTGGATGCTGTTTACTTTTTGGGCCAGGGCATCATACTCCAGGCGGAGCAAGGCGTGCTCTACGCGGAGCCCCTCCAACACGTTTGTAAAGTGGTGGAGCTCCTGCTGAAGGCGGGACACCCTCAGGGTACTGCAGCGCTGGCGTGCCTTGCAGTTACAATGGCTGTGAGAGGCAGCTGTTGTCCTTGCTGCTCGGCGTTGGCGTTTGGCTTTGGCAGCCTGGCTCAGTCTGGCTGGAGCACTGTGCTGGGTGGCAGCCCGTGGGGTCACGGAGGCCGATGCAGACGACGTTGTTGTCGTGGTCGACTGCACACTTTCGTCCTCCTCCAGGGCCACCAGCCACCGATATTCTGCAACAGTGGCATCGATCCTCCGTTGCCGGGCCGCTCTAGCCAGCTCCTTCCTCCTTGTTGGTTTGGAAGGAGCATCTATATGAAGAAAGAAAGACATAGTCTGTAACCAATGCTCTTTAAGATTAACTCAATCATTCAGCAGAAATTTGTGTTGCAGTACAACTAGCAACTTGCAAGCGCATTACATAACTATTGAGGCCAGTATCTATCTAACCTCCCACTTCTTCATCCTTGCTCTAACATTAGTGAGAGTTTAAGGAACAAATTCTACGAGCACTATGGACTTCCATTGGAGTCGACTATGAAAGTACACCAGTCTTATTCTTCTTCTTGTCTCTTGTTTAGGAAAATTGGTACGTTATCTTCTGCAAGCCGGCATAATGCCAGCGCAGTGAACTTGCACCCGAGAAAAAGAGACGCACGCCATGATGAGTGACCTAGACTTGCGTTACTGTACTGGTCCAGTACATGCAGGTGGTGAAGCTCTTACTTTTCTATTACGGGTGGCACTGAGAATACTCTGTTACAAGGGCTACTGCTTAATTAATTTAACTTTCACCCTACAGTGCAAATGAGTACTAGAAATGGAAAAATTAAGAAGATCAATAATCTGATTATCTATCACTTCACATGGGATGTTTTTGCTTACATATGGGATGACTTTAGGTGCTTTGCTTTTTATTGAGTGACCAGTGATACATCCACACATGAATGACTGAGTACTACTAAACTTATTAAGAGAGGTAGGGAGTGGCCACCGTAATAACCGGATCTATGCTGTGCTTGCAATACAAACTACTGCTACTATTGATGGTAGTATTTGGACAAAATTACAACTTCTTTTCCTTGCCTTTCCTACACTGGAATGGACGTGCGGGTGCAGTGTTACATGCTCTTCAAAGTTACACTTAGTTCATCCACTGACCGTCTACTCTCTCTAGATCATGGGTACTCACAAACTTTCTCTCAGGGGCTAAATTTACAGTGTAGTTTGTGGCCGAGGGCCGCACTGGTGGGGGCGGAGTCAGAGGGGGCGGGGCTAAAGCAAAACGAAAACTTGTGACCATGAGGTTGCACACAGGTCCCTGCAGCAGATGCCTTCATCCACTGAGCCACCAGACCCAGCATTTACATACATCTCTCTCCCTCCTGCTCTCCCTCCTGCCCTCCCTCTCCATCTCTCTCTCCCTCCTGCCCTCCCTCTCCCTCCCCCTCTGTCATCTCACTGTGTGTGTGTCTGTCTGTGTCAGCCTTCAGCCCGGGCTGAGACAGCTTCCTCAACGCGCACACACAGACAGCCACACCAAAGTACTTAACAAGTCTTTAAAAGTCCATTAACATATTATTGAGGCTTTGTTTGTTGTAGCGCCCCTGCATCTCCACCCTGACAATCACTGCTTGCCCCGCCCCACAGAGCAGAGGCTTTGTTCTATTTCACCTCTTTGTGGCCCTGCATCTCCACTCTGCTCTGTGGGGGCCGGGGGAGCAGTGATTGTCTGCAAGGTCTGCGCACCGCCAAGGAAGGCTTGCCGGGCCATACTACGAGTACCCCTGCTCTAGATACACATATGCTATCTAAGAGTCAGATAGTAGCATGATCCAGGTATATGGACACATACAGTTTCTGTGTCACCCACCCAGGCTGTTGTCCTTCCACCAATCATTGCTTCATCATTCACCCAGCCATGCATCTCATATTCTTTCCTTCCCAGCCACGTCTTCAATCTCAATAAGTAAGGAATATATAAGAGCTTACCTCTGCCCGCCACCACCACCGTCTCAACTCTCACAGCTGGCACTGGAACCGCCGCATCCTCCCCTGAAGAATTGCCCTCCGCCTCCGTGTCGACCACCACCACCTCCGCGTTGGCCCCGCCACCAGATGTTCCACCTACAAAGTACATTTAAGAATGTTAGAATAAACCACTCACTAGTATTTGGTCTAGGAATGAAGACATGTGAAAACAATGTAATTTGTGACTGTGTACTCTAAAGTAAAAAAAAATGTCCCTTTTTCCAGGGAAGGGTGTTGTCTTGCTGCACTTTTTGGCACAACTGATGAAGGCTGGCTTTTTAACACGCACCATTTTTCTCCACACAGACAGAAGATGGACTTCTAACAACAAGATCAAGTTGAAACAAGGTGAGAGCTCGGCTCGACCACAAGAAATGTCTTCAATTAATCGTCAGCACTAACCACTTTTCCATTCTCAGTTAAACGTTTAGTTTTTTTATTATGACTAAATTTTACTAAATGTGTTTACTTTTAATAAAGCTTTTAAACTTAAATAGACTCTGTGTTTTTTGGTCCAGACTAGAGTGACTGAGCGAAAGGTTTTGCAATTTTTGCAAGCATGAGTCCGTGCCTCTGACACTTCTTGACTCTGACTCCGAGTCCGTACTCTTGAGCTACGTTGGATAATGATGATTGGGGATCAATCATCGATGAATTCGGGAGGTAAATGACTGTGCCACACTATGTAGTCAGTCAGTAAGGACATTGGGGGTTCAAAGTCTGTTATCACAGAGGTATGTGGAAACTCTAACAGCGCCTATTATAATTGATAAGCTATGCACTATTTATTGTCCATAGTTCTGTTTCTGCAGAAGAATTGTCCCCTCAACAGTAGTGGTATGGATTGTCCTCCTATCCAAACCAAAAGGTAGTATCTTATTCTTTCTTGGTGGTCATTCACATTTTATAATTGGGAATTTTCAAAGCAGATAGAACACTTCAAAAGACATTATGGACAATCCCAGAGGACTGCACTGCACTAAGTTGATAGAGCTATTGCTGACTAGAATGGGAGTTTCGCCAACCGTGCAATCTTAGTTAGCTACACAGACAGACTAATAAGAATAATCTAGTAATACCACAGGGAGTCATAGTAGAGGCAGGATAATAATTTTGATACAGTCTACAAGAAGATCAAAGACGATTTTGAAAAAATCAAATGAGGAACGCTAGGAAAAATAGGTACTAGTCTTAAATGAAAACTTACTGGGGCCAGCAAAGGAGCCCTCGCCTGCCAGATCCTGGCCCTGTTCAACAGCATCCGCCGCCTGCTGCTCCTGTGTCCCCTCGCCCCTGGGGGGAGCTGATGTACAACATGAAAGAAAGAACAGAAAACATGGATGATTGTTGCTTGTCAATGTCAACCAAATAAAACATTTCAAAACAACAATAACAAAATATTTCCGCGAAATTATATTGATTAGGGTTAGTTTTCATTGATTTGCGGACCTGCGACTTCAAAAGTCACGTAACTCACTAAACAAAGTACTGAAAGGTTCACCTAGGACTGGCAGGCAGCAGTCCGCAGGCAAGACGCAAAGTGACAGACAAACTCCATTGTGATTTCAGTCAGATCAGTGACAACACTAACAGTTGCCTGCTACATAACCAGTCATTTAAATAGTCACACTATCAATCCACCGCCACTATTTTTCTTATTGTCAGGGGAACAAAGGAAGGGGCAGATTTAAGCCACTTGCGGCTCTTTTGCTCCGTTCTTGCGTGACTTTTGTGACGCAGCAGCTAAACAAAAGAGGCGCCATGGTGCGGCGTATAATATTATAACAACGTGACGCATTTGGGAGATGCATCCCGTTATAAAGCCCTGAGCCATCAGGGGGCGTTCCGGCGCAAGGGAGGGCATTCCTGCTCTGGAACACATCCTAAAAGTGGCTGAGGGAAATCTACAAAATTTCAATCAGTCACCTTTAGGACAATGATGCGTCACACAAACCCTGCACCTGCTTGAAGCAGACGTACGGCTTGACCCAGCATTGGGGAGATAGGGTACCCCAGATCATTGCTGGAGCTGCGCCATCGTTGCGACGCAACTCCAGCAGTAAAGCTTTGGTGACGTTTTGGGCCCATGGTGCGCCGCATTGCAAATACGGTTAGTACAACCACGGAGTCTGGTCCTGGGACAGGGGGGCAGCTGGACCCAATATACTAGTAGGAAAGAAAAAATTGCTGACCCTCCTCCTTATTTCGTCTCACTTTAAGTTTAAAGAGACAACAAACAAATGACTGAATCTCTTTGTTTGTATGGGTAATTTTATTAAACCCTTTTGTTCATTTTTTTTGGAAAGATTTAACCAATTAGTAGGCGAGGAGAACACTCCATACATTTATATACAAATACAAAACATTTAAGACATATTTTACAAATACCAACAAGTAAACAATAACTCAAATAATCATCAACAAACTTCTCGTATTAGAAATGAATAACAAATCGATATGTGCAAATAATTAATCTTTGCGAGATAATAAAAAACCGCTATTGAACCCAACAGGTTGAAAAATAGATTTTGACAGACATCAGAAATTAATCCACAATCTATTGGCAAAACGACAGATAGAGAGTTCAAAAAATATTTGCACGTGATAAGTGCAGCTTCTATGGTTAAAAATCATTGTGGATTAATTTCTGATGTCTGTCAAAATCTATTTTTCAACCTGTTGGGTTCAATAGCGGTTTTTGATTATCTCGCAAAGATTAATTATTTGCACATATCGATTTGTTATTCATTTCTAATACGAGAAGTTTGTTGATGATTATTTGAGTTATTGTTTACTTGTTGGTATTTGTAAAATATGTCTTAAATGTTTTGTATTTGTATATAAATGTATGGAGTGTTCTCCTCGCCTACTAATTGGTTAAATCTTTCCAAAAATAATGAACAAAAGGGTTTAATAAAATTACCCATACAAACAAAGAGATTCAGTCATTTGTTTGTTGTCTCTTTAAACTTAAAGTGAGACGAAATAAGGAGGAGGGTCAGCAATTTTTTCTTTCCTACTAGCATTGCAAATACGGTGCACCATGTTTGGTGGTGGTAGCGGGCCGCACAATTACTGGCGCATCCCAGCTACTTTGCAGGGATGCGACGGTAATTGCAATTCTGCCCCTTAGGGGCATACTTACTTACGCGTTCTGGCGCATCTCCAGAGATGCGCCAGATCAAATGTGTCACGCAAAACTACCCTTGCGACACGGCAGATGCGCCTCATTGTCCACTACCGAAAGTGTTTTTTTCCAAATTAATACGATCAATTTCTCGTATTTTTTCTGCAGTTTCAATTTGATTTAATTTCCAAGCTTCATTGTAAGCTGCGTATATACAGGCATATATGAAACGTTTTTGACGCTGTTTTTGCGAGGTCCCAGTATGAAATCTCGCAAGTCAGCACCTTCTTTAAGTAAAGTTAAGTGTTGCTTAAGTTCGGGAAGTGTGGATCTCTGTAGCCAGTCGAGGCATAGTTTTCCTACACTGTATGTTGTAACTATCCCTGGATGTTGTCTCTGGGAATATCTTGGGTCTGGCCTGTTCTGTTTGAACCCCTGTATTTTGTTCAGGAATCTACCTTGACAGTTATTAGTGTCTGTGGGCCAGATCAACCATTTGTTCCAATCAGGAAGTGTTCTGTTTTGTTTTAAAATATAGGCCAAGTCTAACCCCTCATCTGTAGTGGTGTTTCTATCAGGCATAGGCTTTGGTATAGACTGGTTGTTCAAATCTTTTATCTTGGCTAAACCAAGACAGGTTGTTTGCTGAATTGTGTCATTCAGGAACATTATTTGTTCTGGTATCATGCAGGCTCTAAACAATGCTTCTAAACCTTGTACCTGCCATTCTTTTGTACCCCAGATGGTTTTTGTCTCAATGTTGTTTTTCCAAAATTCAAAACCAAATGTTGACATTTTTTCATAAAATTTTTCAGAATAAATCAGTTTAATATTTGTCAACATGTTTTTCACTCCTGTCTTATTTAACATTTTGAAATAAAACGTTTCTGGATTGGTGTAATTAAACACTGAGAAGTATTGAAATTTCTCATAAAATGTTTTTGAACTGCCTTTGGGCGGAGTTGGACAATGTTCCCATTGATTATAACTGAAAACATTTCTAGGATTTGCAGATTCATGCAGATAATGATGCCCAAAGTGATTGTAACAATACATTTCCTCATAATTCAACGAACCCTGTAAATAATCATGTTCTGTAAATTTTACTGACATTTCTAAATCTGACATCATATTATTAATATTTTCAAAGTTCCAATCATCAGAGAAAATACTAGGTGATACAAAGTCACTTAAGGAGATCTTAAATTGGTGTGGATATTTCAAGAGCTAAACCGGGCCATAGATTTCATAATCAGTTTTGTCCCATGCTATACCACCAGGTATAGGCTTTGCTGTGATGTTGACTGATGACAGTTCTCTTTTTTCGATGTGTGAGGATCTGTGTGGTTTCAGGACCAAGTTGATGTTCTGACTTGCTGTGTCCATTGTACTATATTTTCCATCAATAAATCTACCCAAACTTAAAACCAAGATGAGCCATAGAAGGAGGAAAAGTACACCTAACACAATCCATAATTTAATCCATGGTGAAGCTAGATATGTTTCTCTGAGTTGACGAAAGAGCTCTGTGATTTTATTTTTGAAAGTTTTTGTTGCTGGCTCTTCTCCATGTTCACTTGGATCATCGGAAAAGTCATCAAAGTTGATAAAGGAGCCAGATGCTGTTCTGCCAATTGGTGGGATTGCTTCCGGATTTCCATTGATCTTTGCATTTTCTTTTGTTACATTTGTATAGTCCTAAGGCTAAATCGTTGTAGACTGGTGTTTCTTGATGAAGTGCTGCAAATTGGGTTTCCAGAGGCACAAGTTCCATGGCTTTGTTGTATAGTCCTTTTTTAACCACTACAGGTTTGTCAAAAGTGATTAGTCTCTCAGTTTGAACCTCTGGGATTTTGGCAAGATTTGGTCTTCTTCTATTTCTTGGGAGTCCACTGGGCCTACTACTTATTATTGGCCACATGATTGTGGTTTCACCAGGTCGATTGATACAACTCGGTTCTCCTTTTTACCAGCAAGGGGCGGTAGTATAACTGATCTTGATCCACTGACAGCTAAGACAGGTACTGCTTTTCTGTAAGAAGGCCCAAATTCCTTCTTTACCGCGATCTTTTCTCTGACCAGATCCCCAATCTTTGGAATACAGACAGGTCTTGCTGGGACAGGTGGTTTTTCTTCAGTGGTAGTTGGCTTTAGCTTTTCGTTTCTCAGACTTTTTCTTGTTTCATTTAAGTCCTGTAAAACAGCCAAATGATCTTTGATATCAAAGGCGTTTTGTTGCACCACTGAAGTCTGACAATACAAGTCCTGGATGATCATTCTAGTACCAAATAAAAGTTTGTACGGACTGATACCTCCTAGAGAATTTCTTGGCATATTATTAAGACTACGTTGGACACTTATTAGATGTTTGACCCACCCGTCACCCGAACCTAATACCCTCGCTGTTATAGATTGCTTTATGTCCCGGTTTTTTCTCTCCACTACCACATTTCCCTCGGGATGGAATGGACTAGAATACCGCAATGCAATGCCCATGCTGGCCATGACCTCCTTGTAAGCCCGAGAGCTAAACGCAGGACCCTGGTCAGAATGTAGCATGCCAATTGCGTATGTGCCGATAAATACTCGCAAATCTTTTATAACAGTTCTGGCGTCAGCTGAGCGCTGGGGGTCTCATCTAAATGAATCTCGTCTTAATATTTATGGGACCGCATTTGTCCGGTTGGACGTCTGCGTGTTGACAGTCTAATAGAGGTGTCTGGGCTGGTATCTGGTCCGGTTCACAACTGCGATCTCTATTGCAGTCCTGACAATTCATTTCAAAGTTATAAATTCCTACGCTCATCCCCGGCCACCAGTATTGTGATTGTAATTCTATTAGAAATTTCAGGATCGCTTGGTGCCTCAGACCCAATCCATTGTGTGCTTCTTGTATCAAGAAGACTCTCCGGTTCGTGTTTGGAATTACTCTAGCCCCCACTCCAGGGATTTGAGCAAACGGAACGGAGTTCGCATCAATTATGTATGTATTGCCGAATGGATAGTTTAGAGGTAACGCCGCATAATTGCCTTCCATTGAGGATTTTACTGCAAGCAGCGTTTCGCCATCTATTTTTTTTTCGTACGCTTTTTTGTGGCTACGGAAGCCGAGTGATCAGTTGCCGCTGTGGCTTTGTCAGCCAATGAATTCCCTGCAACGTGAACGCCATCACGTTGAAGACTCTGAGTATGTATCATGTGAGTCTTTTGTAGTTCTTTCTGCAAAAGAACTACTTGTTCCCAAAGCATTTTATGCTTGATTGTGCCTCCTTTTGCATCTTTGTAGTTGTTTTGAACCCAGTTCTGTAAATATTCATTGTAAGACTGGACACAGTAAAAGGAATCTCACACTATTAGTGTGGGGAATTCTCGTTCGCTATTTTCAGGTGCCATCTTAAAAGCCTGTAGTTCAGCTCACTGAGCTGTACAGTCTTCGAGTGATTGAGTTTTAGTTACCAAAGGTTTAAATTTTCCTTAGTGCCAACGACCTTTAACAATCGCGCACGCAGCACTGTAGGCTTGTTTACCCCCAACCGCGGGTTGTGCTGAGCCGTCTGTATATATTATACAACCGTAATGTTCTAGAGGCAGAATCTCGGTCGGTCGGCAGAGGACATTCATATTCATATTGTAGAAATTCTTGTGTTTTTAAGTTAGGATCAAACTCATATACTACGTCCGGTGCAGTAAGAGAATTAACCCATTGTATCCATCTCGGATGTAAAGCTTTAGCATTGAGGATGCTCGCTCTTGTTACTGCTTCTAGGGCAGGTATTGGTGTTACGATAATTATTCGTTTACCTTGTGCGAGGGCTCTTTCTTTTGCTACAGCAGTTTGAACCGCAGTTAGAATTTTTTCTGTAGAACTGAATTTCATTTCTGCTTGTGTGTACAAATGTGATTTGTAAGCTATTGGTACCGTTTCTCCCTCTTTAGAGGTCAGGTATGTGAATCTGCATCTTCCTGGGATGACTCAGATTACAAGGTTGCGTTCGTTTGCGGGTGTTTGCAGTTTTGTTTTAGTTTACATGTCTGTCTGTAATGATCTTAAAATTTCTGTGTCATTTTGAGTCCAATTAATTGGTTTAAATTCAGGTTTTATTAGTTTGTAGAGAGGTTTAACCCTCTCTGCATAATTTAGAATGTATGTTCTTCCGAAATTCAGGAAACCTAGTATTGATTTTAAGTTCTTCAGCGTTTTTGGAGCTTGGAGTACTGCACACTTCTCTAAGAAGTTGTCTGCTAGGCTTTTGCCTTCACTTGATAATTCATATCCTAAAAATAGGACAGTTAGATGGGCAATTCGTGATTTTTTAAAGTTAAATTTGTGCCCTTCAGATGCGAACCCAAGTATTATGGTGTTCACTCTTTTCAAGTGAGTCTCCAGGTCATCGTCTGTAAGATAGATGTCATCGACATAGGATATCATCATCATACATTTGTAGTAACTCTGTTACCCTGGCTGAAAATAATCCTGGGCTATTCTTGAATCCCTGTGGGGGACGATAAAATTGTTTTTGTGTCCCCATGCTGGAGAAAGCGGTCAAATATCTGCTTTCAGGTGCTATGTTTTGACAGAAGAAACCATTTGAAATATCTGTCGTTTTATATTTCTTGCGCACGATGTTATTCATTAGTGCTGCACTGTATGAGTTTTGTACTGCAAAAGTTTTACAGCAGGAGTTTAGATGTCTGTAGTCCAAAACTAGACAATATGAATCGTCTGGCTTGGAGACAGGAAACAAAGGATTGTTCATTTGTGAGGTGCATGTTTCAATCACCCCTGATATTCAAGTTGATCTAAAATGTATTTTACTTGTTTTTTAGCTTCTTGCTTAATAGGATACTGCCTCTGTGCAGTAGGTTGATTTTTTAACTGGATTTTATGGTGAGGAGAATCCTCATCACATCCTACATGATTTTTATATAATGCAGGGACTTGGGCCACTGCTCTTTTTCTAGTAAGTGCGTATTTTTTATGTATTGGAATGTGATTTGAAAAGGCAGGCATAATCATTTATTCGCCATGTGGGCACTCCCTGACAAACTCCAGTGACCAGTCTTTCTCTGCTAGAAGGATATCATAGCCTTTAGATAGATTCTCCCTAAAGAGACCTTTTATTTTCCTAGTTTTATCTCCCTCTATACGTAATGTTATTTCATATAGTTTATGGGGCACGCTCACTGAGGTGTCTGCAATTTCCACTTGAATGTATTCATTCGTGTCCACTGTCTCCAGAAGATTCATCAGGATCTTGCGAGCTATGCTCACTTCCGCTGCGCTGTCTAGCATTGTCTGGGCCCACTCTCCATTTTTCAGTTGTGTTCTCAGAATTCTCTGCATGTGTTTTTTAATACTGGCTACCTTCTTTCTGGGAAATTGTAATTTTTTACTTTGATGAGCAGGTTCCTTGTCTTTGGACTTGACATGCTCTTCTTTATGTTCTGACCGTCCTCTTCTTTCTGATTTCTTTGATGAAGTCTGAAAAGATCGAGAGGGACGTGTATCAATATCTTGATATCTGTCAGGTTTTCTCAAATTGGCCCTATTTCTAAGGTTGTGTCTTTTTTCATAGGGCTCCTTTTGGGGAGACTTGCCCCCCGTTCTGGAGATTTATCTCTTCATTGGGGAGACCTTCCTCTGGTCTGAAACTGTTTTTCTCCGGGAGTGGTTTGTTTATTACCCTCCCACTTCTTCTTTTGAGAATTGAGAATATTTTTAATAAAAGTTTTTTCAGGATTTTCAATTAGTTGGAGTTTTACTGGTTTACCACCCAAACTATCTCTGCCTAATTCTTCATATGATTTTTCAATTATTTTAGCAAGCTGGAAAGGTTGGTCTGCTATATCCGTCTCTTTCAATTTTTGGCGGATTGCCACACATGCTGCTTCTCCTTTTATGTTGGCTAATAATATAGCCGAGACCTGCTTAAAGTCTTTCAGTAATTTCATACCTAGAGTGAAAGCAGGTTCTGGACCGTATTCATTTTGAATCTGCCTTAGTACATCTGGTATCACCGCCATAGACGGAACACCTTGTGTTTTTGTGTAGATAGAAGCAAAGACTGTGCCCCAAGTGTCACAGTCTTCCACATGTGGTGCGATCCCCATTGGGAGACAGATAGTCAGAATTCTGTGTTTTTCGTGAGGGGTAGTATCAGGAAATACTGCCTCTATCTGAGTGATTTTTTGAGCTAACCAGAATGGAATTTGTTCCCGTTTTGCAGGTGTTTTACCAAGACATGATTGTATATTCTGTGGTGTAATTTTATTTGTGTTCCCCTGGTGAGGGGTATTTTGTGGAATTTTAATTGCAGGTTAGACTGTTGAAGTCCGCACGACATATTGGACCAATTGTCTATGTATTTTAATTAGTTGTTTTAACTGAACTAAAAGTTCTCTGTCTGACAATGTTTCAATGTCCGGATGTGGTGTGTAGCTGGATAGAACCGGCCATGTGGCTCCTGGTCTACCTAGTGGACCGAGGCTGGTAATGTGATTTTGATGTTTTAGGGCGCCATTAAACCAGAGCAGGTGCTCTTGGTATGTTAGTGGAATTTCAACTTCCTCGAAAGGAGAGTATTCCTCCGGAGCTTCCGCTATTTTGTAGTAGTGGAACTCATGTGTTACAGCATGTGCTGCTGGAAAATGTATCCAGGAATAGAATACCTCTGTCTGCCGAAATTCATGTGCCTCTACCTCAAATATGACTGTACCACCTCTTGATGTTACTCCATTTTCTATAAGTTTTATTGTTATGGTTTTTCTTATATTGACCGGGATGAGTATTGCATCATGGTCGTCTTCATTAAACCCTGTAACGTCAGCACTCGGTTGGTTCGCATTTACTGCGGCTTCACCGGTTTCGTTGTTGTCGCCGTGATTTGACATTGTTTAATGAAAGTTCCTTGCAGAGCAAGTTTTGAGGAAACAAAGATTAGGTCCACAATATTTTGAAACACTGTATCCTTCAACGTTGACTAAACCAAAAACTAATACATAGGATGCTCATCCTACTAAGTTCTGGAGGATTTTCACCCACTCCAGACGTCTTTTGGAGTTTTTACGGGAAAAGGGGTCTGTGTGAAAAAGCACGACTGAGTTACTCTAGTATCTTGCTTTAGATTATCGCCTTACCAAACATTGGGCGCCATGTAGTGTAGTTCCTATTTTCCCAATAGGCTCTGCGCTTCGGAATAACATAAACAATAGTTTAGATGTAGGACTGAGGTTGACTAGGTCTCTATTGAATATGTTAGACTTAATTAGGTTTGCCAGCTAGCTCAGAGGTCACTAGAAACTTTCTCGAATAAACAGGGAGGAGTTAACTTCCCTGAATAGACAAGAAGGGATTAGGTTCTGACAACCGCATAAACATGACAACTTTGCTCCCCAGAATAAGGAGTATATCTCCAGAGTCGTGTGAAAACAATAGATAGCTATTTCACTCAGTCAATCGTGCATACTTAGTTTCACCAGAGTGCAGAGAAATAGAGAGATGGGATTTTTCAATAAAAGGTGTTATTTATTGAGCAGTCTTCTTTCTCATGCAAGAGAAGTGAATTGCTACAATTGCAATACTTGTCATAAAGTAAAGTGCGTACAGTAAAAGGAGTATTATAAAATAATACTGTAAAAGCATTGATGTGGTTTCTGAGCCATATGATACTTAAAAGGTATAAAATATATACAATTACATACAATGATAAAAGTTTACTAAACGTACTCAACTGATGTTTCTAAATACGCCTACCCCAGTGTACCTAACCTAAGCCTAGTACGTGGGAAGGAGTAAAGGAGTTTTTAAGTTAAGTTAGTTTTGCCAAGAATCTGACTCAAGAATTTTCTAAGGATCTAATCAGCTCCGTACCTTTGTTTTAGAATGAAGGAGGTGTTGTATCTCGCTCTCAGGACTCAATCTCCCAGTAACCCGCAAGCGTGACTGGAAACACTGGAGCTGGATTTTCTCTGCTGGAGAAAAAGACAGCGTCTTTCTCAGTGCTTCAAATGGGAGGGACGGCTTCCTTTGGCACTCACATCAGCTGGGCTTCGGATAAGTAGATAGCCGCTCTGCTCCAAACCACCGTGTGTTGCTTAAGGCAAACTCTGGTATATTTATACCTGGAAGGTGCCGTGTTTGACGTAAGGTTGGACATAAGACGTCAATAAAAGATGTCACTAAGAACTGGCCGTTCTTTCAGGCTCGCAGGAGTTCTAGGACAAATCAAAACAAAAGCATGGGGAATTCCCAGGTTGCTGGAGGTTTAGTTTGTTGAAAGAACTTGTTGTACTTTCTAGGAGTCTAAGGAAGTAGCCTTGCCGTATTTAGATTGCATTGGCTATTACTAAATATGGATATGATTCTTATGCCTTTATAAGGGTATGATTTGTTATAACCACATAAGGGCACAAATCGGGAATATTTAATTAGGGTCCTAGATACGTTCACAACAAGACATTGAGTTTTATATAGTGTGCTACTTATTTGCGATGTTGTGCTGTTGTTAACGCAGTGGTTGGTGGCATACCCCCAGAGTACTTTTACTTTAGTTTCTTTATTTAAACAAAAAAACTTAAATAAAATAGACTTTATATTGATTTTGGTCTTCATTATGAGTGCCCTTGTGTAAGGTGCAATAAATATTGCACTGGATACAAAACCTCTTTCAGTGTGCCTCAGGGGACACTGGGGCTTCTAGGCCAAACCGTGGAGGTTGAGGCATTTTACACCTCATGTCTTGAGCCCAGTCTAATAGGGATTATTTCTGCACTTGACACTCAGTAGTAACATGGTTGAGCAGTTCAAGGCTCCCTCAGGGGCGGGAGGTTGTGGACACAGATTAGTGGACATAGACTCACAACTCAAAAGGTGTGCCACAGCAGCAATACATCCTTGTCCAGCCAAAAACTCGTCCAGGTTCTGGAGTGTGCTCCATTTGCTGGCGCTTGCATCAGCTCCAGCCCAAGTCAGGTGAGTCACCCGCACATGGACTAAGGCGCGCCATGGAGTTGGAGCGGGTTCTCTCTTTCGTGGCTACACTTGTGTAATGATCGCAGGCTTTCTGCAGCTTCTCCTGCGGGGTAAGATTTCACTCACTGCTGATAGGGGTGGCTATGACAATCCTGTTCTGGGTCCCACACTTGGGTGACTGTACTCCCACGATGACCTCACTTCTCCAGTGGGGCAAGACAAGTCACAGTTGTTGGTGCTATGATAACCTTCTACGACATATGGGGGTCACCACCTCTCACTGTCCATGGTTTTCAGCCCGGTCAACACAGCAAAGTTATCCAAGGTGGTCCCTCCTGGCATACAGGGTTGCCACACTGCTCCTGACTGCCCCTAGTCACTGGGAAGTCCTGCAGAGCTCCCCCCCCACACACACACACAGCCCATCTGGCTGCTTGGCAAGAATATGTTTTGTGATCTCAACCTACCCTTGCTTTAGTCGGTTTCAACACACTAAATGTAATTTATGTCTCCTTTCAAGTTTTATAATGGGATTCTGCTTCTTTTAAAATGCATACTCCTCTGCTCCCTCTTTCTCTTGAGGAGCAGTTTGTCACAGCAGGGATATCCCCAAAGTTGATAGTCCCCCAACACAGGCCATGGGTGCAGGGCCGGTTCTAGGAATTTCGGGGCCCTGGACAAAAGGGAAGGTGCGAGGCCCCTGAAATTTACATAAGTGACATCATCTGGGCTCAGGAAGCTGCTTTGTTCAGACTCCACCTTGGCCACAGCTCCTCCTATCAGCCACCGTACAAGCACAACTTTTACAGCCCATTTCGGACAGAGGGTGTGAGAATTGCTTGGGGGCTGAGAGTTAAACCTGTGTGAGCTAAATTGCTGGCAATGGGCATCCTGCAGAGTCTCTGAATGGGCAGCCCGAGAGGTGTCCCCCTCTCCCAGGCCTTCCTAGGAGAGGGGGACACCACACCATCCCTAAAAGGTCCAGAGAGTGGGCCCCCTCCTATGGGCCCAATTGTAAAGTGACACCTTTCTTTCAATTTGATGAGCAGGGGTGCAATTGTGCGGGCCCAATGCTGGTAGGCTGAGTGCGAGGCCCTGGGAAGCTGCCCACACTGCCCATTCCTAGCCCCGGCCCTGCCTGGGAGTGACTAGAGTTTACACCTGTATGTCAGCCAGAAGACCCCTAGCCCTACTCTTTATGATTCTCTTTTCAATACCATCTCCTTCTTGAGATGTGCCCAGGTTGCTTTCATGTGACCTGTTACTAAATCAAAGAACACCCTTTGAAGTTTACAGGGGAGGCCTGTTCTTCCCCTCCCTGATGTGTGTTCTGCGCAGCTTACAGAAATGCAACAATCCATAAATCTGTCCGGAGCGACCTCTATATCTCTACTCTGTGTTTCACCATGCAGGCCTGGGTCTCCCAAAATGGAACCCATGGCCCTCCATGTATTGTACCATCCACAGGCACATATACACCCAGTGCATGTATACAGCATACAACAACTGCACCGTACTGAATCCTCCATGTACTGCGCTTTTCAGAGGCACACATACATCCAGCACTTGCATTCAACATATGCACACTGCCCAGGACTGTATTGTTTATGTACTGTATCACTCATAGGCACACATGCACTCAACACTAGCACTTATTATGCATGCACTGCATCCTTCATGTGCTGTACCAATCACAGGTACACATACACTTAGCACATGCACTTATCCTGTACGCACTCCACTGCACAACATCCCTCAGGTACTATACCACTACTAGACACAGGCAACTCCATCACATGCATGCATGCACTACTCAATACTGCATTGTCCCAGTATGGCACCCTCTCCAGGCTCACATACACCCAGCGCAGATATACCACCTGCGAACTGTAGCACTTTACACCATTCTGATGTAGCTAAGGGTGGGCTAAGCAGACAGCATTTTTTTAAAAGGCAGTGTACCTATAGGGTTCACTCCAGTTGCAAAGGTTAAAAAGGACCTGATCATTACACAGTATGCTGCCATCCCCGGGCTTGTGCTGCATAACTCCTGATAAAGGCAATAGCCTTCCACCACTATAAGGCTAGTGCTTGAGGCGCCCATCCCAGTCGAAAAAGACCTCAATCCATGAGGCAGACCTATGTCATGGCGCACATGCATGATATGTGTGCGCCTACGACAACAAAAGTCAGCAAAAGGGATCTAGACATCAGTACAGTTAGGCACTTAGGGCAGGGGGCATGGCCATTACCATGCAGATGACTTGTCCGACCCAACACGGACACAATGTGCACAGAATATAACAGTTGTAAGAAAAACTGTTTATGACACGTTTTGCCCTCAATTTTGGGCATTACGTGTATTTTGGTGCTTGCCACACCATAATGGTCTTAATATTTACCAGGCATTTTTTTCCTACTAAGTTTTGGCAGTTTGGCCTGCAGAAATTTAACAAGCTCTGTGAACTTTATCGCACCCGGTAATTGCTTGGTGCAATAAACATTGCAGCACTTATAATTCAGATCCCGAAGCAAATAGGTATTTACACAGGGATCATCATTAATGGCCACTCGTAATGAGGACCTAGGCAAGGCACGAGAGGAGCGTGATCTCCTAAAAATCAACCACAGGAAGACTGTATGTGGTGATAAGCATATGTCCCTGTCACAATTGTGTTGCACGTTCAGATAGGTTCCATTTGGATCCTGCAACGTGAAGTGATTATTGTCATGAAAGGTTGCGAATAATTGATTAGGTAGCCTAATAAAGGTAGAAATGTGTTGCTTTCTTTAAATGCATGCAATTTAAATATTTCAGAACACTGGAATCCTGTCCTTCTGTTGCCTCTGTGTTGAAATCCTGGCATGTTCATGCTAATACGTTCAAATATTTCCTTCAGTTGACTTTTTATATCCTGTTTAATATGCTATCAACAGAACCTTTTCAGTGCTGAGCAAGTTGTTTATTACCCTCCCACTTCTTCTTTTGAGAATTGAGAATATTTTTAATAAAAGTTTTTTCAGGATTTTCAATTAGTTGGAGTTTTACTGGTTTACCACCCAAACTATCTCTGCCTAATTCTTCATATGATTTTTCAATTATTTTAGCAAGCTGGAAAGGTTGGTCTGCTATATCCGTCTCTTTCAATTTTTGGCGGATTGCCACACATGCTGCTTCTCCTTTTATGTTGGCTAATAATATAGCCGAGACCTGCTTAAAGTCTTTCAGTAATTTCATACCTAGAGTGAAAGCAGGGTTCTGGACCGTATTCATTTTGAATCTGCCTTAGTACATCTGGTATCACCGCCATAGACGGAACACCTTGTGTTTTTGTGTAGATAGAAGCAAAGACTGTGCCCCAAGTGTCACAGTCTTCCACATGTGGTGCGATCCCCATTGGGAGACAGATAGTCAGAATTCTGTGTTTTTCGTGAGGGGTAGTATCAGGAAATACTGCCTCTATCTGAGTGATTTTTTGAGCTAACCAGAATGGAATTTGTTCCCGTTTTGCAGGTGTTTTACCAAGACATGATTGTATATTCTGTGGTGTAATTTTATTTGTGTTCCCCTGGTGAGGGGTATTTTGTGGAATTTTAATTGCAGGTTAGACTGTTGAAGTCCGCACGACATATTGGACCAATTGTCTATGTATTTTAATTAGTTGTTTTGACTGAACTAAAAGTTCTCTGTCTGACAATGTTTCAATGTCCGGATGTGGTGTGTAGCTGGATAGAACCGGCCATGTGGCTCCTGGTCTACCTAGTGGACCGAGGCTGGTAATGTGATTTTGATGTTTTAGGGCGCCATTAAACCAGAGCAGGTGCTCTTGGTATGTTAGTGGAATTTCAACTTCCTCGAAAGGAGAGTATTCCTCCGGAGCTTCCGCTATTTTGTAGTAGTGGAACTCATGTGTTACAGCATGTGCTGCTGGAAAATGTATCCAGGAATAGAATACCTCTGTCTGCCGAAATTCATGTGCCTCTACCTCAAATATGACTGTACCACCTCTTGATGTTACTCCATTTTCTATAAGTTTTATTGTTATGGTTTTTCTTATATTGACCGGGATGAGTATTGCATCATGGTCGTCTTCATTAAACCCTGTAACGTCAGCACTCGGTTGGTTCGCATTTACTGCGGCTTCACCGGTTTCGTTGTTGTCGCCGTGATTTGACATTGTTTAATGAAAGTTCCTTGCAGAGCAAGTTTTGAGGAAACAAAGATTAGGTCCACAATATTTTGAAACACTGTATCCTTCAACGTTGACTAAACCAAAAACTAATACATAGGATGCTCATCCTACTAAGTTCTGGAGGATTTTCACCCACTCCAGACGTCTTTTGGAGTTTTTACGGGAAAAGGGGTCTGTGTGAAAAAGCACGACTGAGTTACTCTAGTATCTTGCTTTAGATTATCGCCTTACCAAACATTGGGCGCCATGTAGTGTAGTTCCTATTTTCCCAATAGGCTCTGCGCTTCGGAATAACATAAACAATAGTTTAGATGTAGGACTGAGGTTGACTAGGTCTCTATTGAATATGTTAGACTTAATTAGGTTTGCCAGCTAGCTCAGAGGTCACTAGAAACTTTCTCGAATAAACAGGGAGGAGTTAACTTCCCTGAATAGACAAGAAGGGATTAGGTTCTGACAACCGCATAAACATGACAACTTTGCTCCCCAGAATAAGGAGTATATCTCCAGAGTCGTGTGAAAACAATAGATAGCTATTTCACTCAGTCAATCGTGCATACTTAGTTTCACCAGAGTGCAGAGAAATAGAGAGATGGGATTTTTCAATAAAAGGTGTTATTTATTGAGCAGTCTTCTTTCTCATGCAAGAGAAGTGAATTGCTACAATTGCAATACTTGTCATAAAGTAAAGTGCGTACAGTAAAAGGAGTATTATAAAATAATACTGTAAAAGCATTGATGTGGTTTCTGAGCCATATGATACTTAAAAGGTATAAAATATATACAATTACATACAATGATAAAAGTTTACTAAACGTACTCAACTGATGTTTCTAAATACGCCTACCCCAGTGTACCTAACCTAAGCCTAGTACGTGGGAAGGAGTAAAGGAGTTTTTAAGTTAAGTTAGTTTTGCCAAGAATCTGACTCAAGAATTTTCTAAGGATCTAATCAGCTCCGTACCTTTGTTTTAGAATGAAGGAGGTGTTGTATCTCGCTCTCAGGACTCAATCTCCCAGTAACCCGCAAGCGTGACTGGAAACACTGGAGCTGGATTTTCTCTGCTGGAGAAAAAGACAGCGTCTTTCTCAGTGCTTCAAATGGGAGGGACGGCTTCCTTTGGCACTCACATCAGCTGGGCTTCGGATAAGTAGATAGCCGCTCTGCTCCAAACCACCGTGTGTTGCTTAAGGCAAACTCTGGTATATTTATACCTGGAAGGTGCCGTGTTTGACGTAAGGTTGGACATAAGACGTCAATAAAAGATGTCACTAAGAACTGGCCGTTCTTTCAGGCTCGCAGGAGTTCTAGGACAAATCAAAACAAAAGCATGGGGAATTCCCAGGTTGCTGGAGGTTTAGTTTGTTGAAAGAACTTGTTGTACTTTCTAGGAGTCTAAGGAAGTAGCCTTGCCGTATTTAGATTGCATTGGCTATTACTAAATATGGATATGATTCTTATGCCTTTATAAGGGTATGATTTGTTATAACCACATAAGGGCACAAATCGGGAATATTTAATTAGGGTCCTAGATACGTTCACAACAAGACATTGAGTTTTATATAGTGTGCTACTTATTTGCGATGTTGTGCTGTTGTTAACGCAGTGGTTGGTGGCATACCCCCAGAGTACTTTTACTTTAGTTTCTTTATTTAAACAAAAAAAACTTAAATAAAATAGACTTTATATTGATTTTGGTCTTCATTATGAGTGCCCTTGTGTAAGGTGCAATAAATATTGCACTGGATACAAAACCTCTTTCAGTGTGCCTCAGGGGACACTGGGGCTTCTAGGCCAAACCGTGGAGGTTGAGGCATTTTACACCTCATGTCTTGAGCCCAGTCTAATAGGGATTATTTCTGCACTTGACACTCAGTAGTAACATGGTTGAGCAGTTCAAGGCTCCCTCAGGGGCGGGAGGTTGTGGACACAGATTAGTGGACATAGACTCACAACTCAAAAGGTGTGCCACAGCAGCAATACATCCTTGTCCAGCCAAAAACTCGTCCAGGTTCTGGAGTGTGCTCCATTTGCTGGCGCTTGCATCAGCTCCAGCCCAAGTCAGGTGAGTCACCCGCACATGGACTAAGGCGCGCCATGGAGTTGGAGCGGGTTCTCTCTTTCGTGGCTACACTTGTGTAATGATCGCAGGCTTTCTGCAGCTTCTCCTGCGGGGTAAGATTTCACTCACTGCTGATAGGGGTGGCTATGACAATCCTGTTCTGGGTCCCACACTTGGGTGACTGTACTCCCACGATGACCTCACTTCTCCAGTGGGGCAAGACAAGTCACAGTTGTTGGTGCTATGATAACCTTCTACGACATATGGGGGTCACCACCTCTCACTGTCCATGGTTTTCAGCCCGGTCAACACAGCAAAGTTATCCAAGGTGGTCCCTCCTGGCATACAGGGTTGCCACACTGCTCCTGACTGCCCCTAGTCACTGGGAAGTCCTGCAGAGCTCCCCCCCCACACACACACACAGCCCATCTGGCTGCTTGGCAAGAATATGTTTTGTGATCTCAACCTACCCTTGCTTTAGTCGGTTTCAACACACTAAATGTAATTTATGTCTCCTTTCAAGTTTTATAATGGGATTCTGCTTCTTTTAAAATGCATACTCCTCTGCTCCCTCTTTCTCTTGAGGAGCAGTTTGTCACAGCAGGGATATCCCCAAAGTTGATAGTCCCCCAACACAGGCCATGGGTGCAGGGCCGGTTCTAGGAATTTCGGGGCCCTGGACAAAAGGGAAGGTGCGAGGCCCCTGAAATTTACATAAGTGACATCATCTGGGCTCAGGAAGCTGCTTTGTTCAGACTCCACCTTGGCCACAGCTCCTCCTATCAGCCACCGTACAAGCACAACTTTTACAGCCCATTTCGGACAGAGGGTGTGAGAATTGCTTGGGGGCTGAGAGTTAAACCTGTGTGAGCTAAATTGCTGGCAATGGGCATCCTGCAGAGTCTCTGAATGGGCAGCCCGAGAGGTGTCCCCCTCTCCCAGGCCTTCCTAGGAGAGGGGGACACCACACCATCCCTAAAAGGTCCAGAGAGTGGGCCCCCTCCTATGGGCCCAATTGTAAAGTGACACCTTTCTTTCAATTTGATGAGCAGGGGTGCAATTGTGCGGGCCCAATGCTGGTAGGCTGAGTGCGAGGCCCTGGGAAGCTGCCCACACTGCCCATTCCTAGCCCCGGCCCTGCCTGGGAGTGACTAGAGTTTACACCTGTATGTCAGCCAGAAGACCCCTAGCCCTACTCTTTATGATTCTCTTTTCAATACCATCTCCTTCTTGAGATGTGCCCAGGTTGCTTTCATGTGACCTGTTACTAAATCAAAGAACACCCTTTGAAGTTTACAGGGGAGGCCTGTTCTTCCCCTCCCTGATGTGTGTTCTGCGCAGCTTACAGAAATGCAACAATCCATAAATCTGTCCGGAGCGACCTCTATATCTCTACTCTGTGTTTCACCATGCAGGCCTGGGTCTCCCAAAATGGAACCCATGGCCCTCCATGTATTGTACCATCCACAGGCACATATACACCCAGTGCATGTATACAGCATACAACAACTGCACCGTACTGAATCCTCCATGTACTGCGCTTTTCAGAGGCACACATACATCCAGCACTTGCATTCAACATATGCACACTGCCCAGGACTGTATTGTTTATGTACTGTATCACTCATAGGCACACATGCACTCAACACTAGCACTTATTATGCATGCACTGCATCCTTCATGTGCTGTACCAATCACAGGTACACATACACTTAGCACATGCACTTATCCTGTACGCACTCCACTGCACAACATCCCTCAGGTACTATACCACTACTAGACACAGGCAACTCCATCACATGCATGCATGCACTACTCAATACTGCATTGTCCCAGTATGGCACCCTCTCCAGGCTCACATACACCCAGCGCAGATATACCACCTGCGAACTGTAGCACTTTACACCATTCTGATGTAGCTAAGGGTGGGCTAAGCAGACAGCATTTTTTTAAAAGGCAGTGTACCTATAGGGTTCACTCCAGTTGCAAAGGTTAAAAAGGACCTGATCATTACACAGTATGCTGCCATCCCCGGGCTTGTGCTGCATAACTCCTGATAAAGGCAATAGCCTTCCACCACTATAAGGCTAGTGCTTGAGGCGCCCATCCCAGTCGAAAAAGACCTCAATCCATGAGGCAGACCTATGTCATGGCGCACATGCATGATATGTGTGCGCCTACGACAACAAAAGTCAGCAAAAGGGATCTAGACATCAGTACAGTTAGGCACTTAGGGCAGGGGGCATGGCCATTACCATGCAGATGACTTGTCCGACCCAACACGGACACAATGTGCACAGAATATAACAGTTGTAAGAAAAACTGTTTATGACACGTTTTGCCCTCAATTTTGGGCATTACGTGTATTTTGGTGCTTGCCACACCATAATGGTCTTAATATTTACCAGGCATTTTTTTCCTACTAAGTTTTGGCAGTTTGGCCTGCAGAAATTTAACAAGCTCTGTGAACTTTATCGCACCCGGTAATTGCTTGGTGCAATAAACATTGCAGCACTTATAATTCAGATCCCGAAGCAAATAGGTATTTACACAGGGATCATCATTAATGGCCACTCGTAATGAGGACCTAGGCAAGGCACGAGAGGAGCGTGATCTCCTAAAAATCAACCACAGGAAGACTGTATGTGGTGATAAGCATATGTCCCTGTCACAATTGTGTTGCACGTTCAGATAGGTTCCATTTGGATCCTGCAACGTGAAGTGATTATTGTCATGAAAGGTTGCGAATAATTGATTAGGTAGCCTAATAAAGGTAGAAATGTGTTGCTTTCTTTAAATGCATGCAATTTAAATATTTCAGAACACTGGAATCCTGTCCTTCTGTTGCCTCTGTGTTGAAATCCTGGCATGTTCATGCTAATACGTTCAAATATTTCCTTCAGTTGACTTTTTATATCCTGTTTAATATGCTATCAACAGAACCTTTTCAGTGCTGAGCAAGTGATCTTTGTGCCTCAAACATTTGTGTTTTAGGCTGCATTAATTAATTTAATTTACTTATTTCCTAAAATAGAAAGAAGGGGGATAGTGTAGGCAGTTACACTCAGTCCTCGTTTAAAACGATCTTTTCAAACCAATATATATGTAGTCTAGTAGACTGAGGGCCTGATTTAGATTTCAGCAAACGGGTTACTCTGTCACAACGGTGTCAGAAATGCCATTATTTCTTATGGAATTTAGATTTTGGGGGATGGGATATCCACAGGGCCGGACTTGGAACACAGAGCAGCCCTGGAAATGTTGACGGACCTGCCCCCCCCCCCGCTGCTTTTGTTACTGGGGGCCGATTCAGCAGCATTGGTGCAAATACCGGCCCCCAGTAACAAAACCGGCCCACTGCTCTGCAAAATCATCCCCCACCCTTCCAGCCTCCCGGGAAACGCCCGCTGCCCGAAACGTCCAGTCCGGCCCTGGATATCCGTCACCATTGTGATGGAGTAACCCGTAAGTTGTTCTAGGTAGACTTGCTAATGTCCTATTACTTACCGGTAATCTTCATTACTCCTGGTCCCGTTGACCCCGTCCCATTCCTTAAAATAGGGAGATAACCATCTCCACGACAGAAAAAAGAAAAGGAGCATGCTGGGATACCCTACCTGCTCCCTCCCACTGGGAGTACTTAAGCAGTACCAACCCATCATGCAGCCTGAAAAACACCAAGCCAACAACAGGAAGGCCGGCCGCAAGGGAGGGAGGGAGGGAAGTAAGGAATGGGACGGGGTCAACGGGACCAGGAGTAATGAAGATTACCGGTAAGTAATAGGACATTACCCCCAGGTCCCTCCTGACCCCGTCCCATTCCTTAAAATAGGGAGAATACCAAAGCAGAGAAGCCGGCCTTCCGGAACCCCACCAACAACAAGGGCACCAGACCAAAAAACAGAACCCCACAGACCCGAACCAAGACCTCCAAAGGTCAGAAAGGGACTGCCAGGAAAACAAAAACCACCAAACCGGCAACCCGGAAGGAAGGCACAGAAGCAGAGCCAAGCCCCCAAGGGAGCAAGCAGAGGGGGCCCCCCCCCCGACCAACGGAAGGCCAGGAGAAGAGCGCGCGACCCAACGGAGAAAGGAGCCAGGAAAAGGCAACCAACCCGCGAGAAACCCCCAAGGGCGCAGCCCCCGGAACCAGGCCCCCCAGGCCGCCAAACAACCAGAGACCAACAGGCCAACCCAGCCCAAAGGACAAAGGCAGAAAGAACAGCCCACACAGGGCGGAGAAGCCGAAGGACCAGGAAGGAACAAAGCAGAAGGACGACCCCCACACAGCAGGGGAGGCCCCCAGCAGAACCGAAAGAGGGCAGCAACAAGGAACCACAAAGGAACCAGGCCACAGGGCAGGGCCGACCAAAGGCCAACCCCAGCAGAACCAGCAACCACCACAACAGAGGGCAGGGAGAGCAAAAAGCCCAACCAAAAACAGACCCGGAAAAACCCAGGGCACAACCAAGAAAGACAACAAAGGACCACACGGAACCAGGGAAACCAAAACCCCAGAACCGGAAAAGGAGGCACCGATCCCCAGGAGGAAAAGGGGGACACCACGGAACCACCGAAGGCGTAACCCCAAAAGCCGAGGACCAACAACAAGGCCCACAGTCCAACCCCAAGAAACCCGCCGCAGAAGAGGCAGGCCAGCCAGCCAGGAGGCACACAACAGCGGACCACCAGGACCCAGACGGAGAGCCACAAAGGAACCGCCCACCAGGAAGGAGGCCAGGAAAGCACAACAGCCAACCAGAGCCAGCCCGCCCCAGAAAACAGAAACCGAAGGCTGGAGCCCAGAGCCCACAAAACGGACCCAGAGCCAAAGCCAACCGAAGGGAGCGGACCCCGAAGGGACCGAAGAACACCCCAGGACCACGACAAAGCCCAAGAGAAGGAGCAGCCAGGAAAGAACCCCAGCAGGGACCAAAAAAGGACCCCAAGCAAAGAAGGGCCACACAGCACAAAGCTCAGCACCCCCAAGGAAGAGCACCAGCGACCCGACCGCAAAGCGGACGGGAAGGCAAAACGGAGACCGGGAGGCAAAAACACAGAGGCAGAGCCCCGGCCACCAGAGCACACGGGGAAAAAACCCCTGCACCCGAAAGCAAAGGAGAGGAGCCCCGAGAAGTCCAAGGCGCACCACTCAAGAAGGGAGCGCGAATGAACACCCCAGCACCGACAAGAGAGCAAAGGCCCAGAAACCCGGAAAGGCAGACACCCAACCCCACAAGCAGGGACAAGGCACGGCCAAAAGCCAGGGCACAAGAGCCGAACAACCCAAGAACAAGAGGCCACCCAAAGCAAAAGCCAAGGACGACCAACAAATCCCAGCCCCCACCAGAGGGAAACAGGACAGCAGGCAAAGCCAACACCAGCAAAAAAGGCCAAGGCCCACCAGCACCGAGGAAGGGCCCGACAAAACCCCCCCCCCCCAGAAACCCGAGGGGGGGGGGAGGGGAGGAACCACCAGAAGGCAGCAGAAAGGCCACACACCCGGGGAGACCAACACCCAAAAACCCACCAGCAGGGAAAGGGCACAGTCCAGGCAGGACCGGTAAACAGAACGGGGCACAGGAGCCAGGCAGACGAAGAACAAGCGTCCACCCAAGGCAGAGCCACGACCCAGCCACCACCGGAGGCAAGAGCGGCCAGCCAAGCAAAGCCCCAAAGCACAAACCAGCCGGAGAGACAAGAGGGGAGATGGAAACCACAACAGGAAACCAAACCCCAGCAAGCAGAAGGGGAGAAGAAAAACCCCCAACAACAGGACCCAACAAGAGCCCAACCCGGCCGGACCGGAGCCAACAGCCGAACAAGGACAAGGCGCCCCCAGGACAGAGGAAGGGCCCAACAGCTCCCCGACAAGGAAACCAGGGGAGGACACACGAACCCGTCGAAAGCCAGAAGCCCGGAGCAGAGCCAAAGCAAGGGAACCCAGAGGGAGCAAGAAGCAACCAGCAGCGGAAAACCGCAGGAACCCGACAGGCATTCACCAGGACCGAACCCACAGGAACGCCAGGAACCAAAGGGCAGCAGGACGCAGAAAGCGAGCCCCGGCCCCGCAGGAAGACCCCCCACCAGGGACGGCCAGGAGGACCAGAAGCCAAAGCCACAAGGCAACACAGCCGCAGAGAACAAGCGGCAAACGACCAACACCAAGGGACAAGCCCCAGCATGCCAGACAGAAACGGCAAAGTAAAGCAGCAAGAACCCCGGAACCAGAAAGCACAGGGAACCGCAGCAGCCGGAGAAGGCCAGAAACAAGAGCCCGACAGGGGCCAACCCGAATCCCCAAAACAGCACGCAGGCCAGGGGAACAGGAAGAAAAAAACACAAGCCACGCCGCAAGGGCAAGCCAACCAAAGAGGCACGCCAACGGCAAACAGGCGAAAACAGAGGCAACCCAGGAAGACAGAGGGCCAGGGCGCATGCAGGAAGGAAGAACCTCCCAACCACCAAGTACCAAGGGCACAAGCGCACCTCACCAGGGGCAGAACAACCGCAGAGCAGGGGAGGCCAAGCAACAGGCGGACGCCTCCCCCCCCGGCAAGAAAGAAGGGCCGGAGAACCCCCGAGAGAGCCAAAAGGAGGAGGCCCACCCGAACCCAGGGCCACTCCAAAGCCGAAACTCCAGAGGAGGAGAAAGGACAGCAAGGAGGCAGGAATAACGCACCCCCAGCCCACAGCCTCGACTAACAGAACCCAACCCGCCGAGGAGGCACGGGGAAGGCAAACCAAGGCGGAAACGAGAGGAGGAAACTGAGGAAAACAGCATCCACCCAACAAGACCGGCAGAGAGACGCCCAAAGGACGACTCCCACCAGCAACAGCCATGGACAACAGGCCAAGAGACGGAACCAAGCCCATCAAGGCCAACCCGCCCATACACAGCCCAACCGCTACACCGCAAAGAAGGTCAGGGAACAGGAAGGAAACAGGGGCGTACCACACACGGAACACACCAGGAAGGCAGGAAGAGGGCCCCAAAACACCCCCCCTTCCCCCAACAGGGAGCCCTGGCGCCCACCAGAACACAGCGCAGGGCAGAGAAGTCCCCCCCCCCCTGAAGAGGCCACAGCAAGAACCACACCGGCCGCAGGGAGGGAGCCCAGGCCAGGCCCAGGAGGAACCTGCAAAAGAAAGACAGCAGGAAACACAGGACACAGGAAAAAAGGCAGGAAACAGGAACCGCTACGCGGCACTCACCAGGAGGTCAGGAAGAGGGCCACAACAGCACCCCCCCCCCCCCTACAGCCCCAACAGACTGTCCAGGCGCCCACCAGAACCCAGCGCCGGGCAGAGAAGTCCGTCCTGCCGAGGCCACAGCAAGATCCACAGAGGCCACAGGCAGGGAGCCAAGGACCAGGCCAGGAGGAAACCTGCAAAAAAAAGACAGCGGGAAAATGCGGGCAACAAAAAACCCACAAAGAGGGACCGCTATGCGGTACTCACCAGGAGGGCAGGAGGAGCGCCCCAACAGCTCATCGCCCCCCAAGAAACTGCGCAGGCACCCTCCAGGACATCAGCGCCAGGCACAGCAGACCACACCACCGCGACAGCAGGGGTCCGGGGAAGACAGGCGGCCGCCAGGCAAACACACCCAGAGGAAGCGTGGCACAGTGTCCGATGACCAAGACCCAAATTGGCTGTTTGAAGTCACAACAACATGGCAACCTCCGGGAGGGCGCAGTCCAGACCACCAGGAGGTGCCCAAGCAGCCATGTAACACAGACCTCAGCACAAGTAAACGGGCTGCGGCCAGCCTGAAAGGGAAAAGCGGCACCCCGTCGGGGAAGATAACCCCGGGCTCCACAGTTTAGGCAGAAAATGGTACAACATTCGCAATTGCGAGCGAAGGCTGCTGGCGAAACAGACATGGACACAAGAAAGGAGGCAATCACCGCAAAGCGGGACACACCCACAGTGGGGGCCGCAGCACCACGAAACAAGGCCCCCACACCCCCAGCCGGCACCAGAAACCATCCAGCGCCTCGCCTGCCAGCCACAGGAGCAGCGCGTCTCCCACCCGGCCAAGCTCGGGGAGACGCGCCCAGGCGACCCGGAAGAACAGCGGGATGACGGCGTACCAGCCGCAAAGGGCCGGCAAACCGGAAAGCAGCCAGGAAGAAGCCCCGCGACCCAGCAAGCCAGGCAGGCAGGGAGGCAGACACCAGGAAACAACACCCTTGCCCGTGAAGCCAGGCAGCCGGGCAGGGGAAGCAGAGAAGGACCAGCACGCCACCCCAGCCCAGCAGGAGCGGGCGCCGTCCGGAAGAAGAATCCAGGTAAGGAAAAACATCACAGCATACACGAACAATCCAATCTGTCGGAGACAGAAAAAAGAACAGGCTGCATGCTGGGTTGGTACTGCTTAAGTACTCCCAGTGGGAGGGAGCAGGTAGGGTATCCCAGCATGCTCCTTTTCTTTTTTCTGTCGTGGAGATGGTTATCTCCCTATTTTAAGGAATGGGACGGGGTCAGGAGGGACCTGGGGGTAATAGCTTTTAACAATATTGAAGACCATTTGAAAAGAAATGAGTCAGTTTAGAACAGCCAATGGGCAGTCAGTTTTCCACATGGTCTGAATTTAACCACACCACTGCATTTTGTAGTGAATTTATAATGACCTGTGTCCTATGACCTCTTCACACCTTTAGATATAGGTAGCGAGGCTTCCTTGGTCCATGCTGGCCTAACAGCTTTCTTAAACACTGATAACTATTGCTTCCATAAGGGCTTATTAAAGTCTCCGCCGTTATTCTTCAAATCAAATCAAATCATAAAACATTTATTGAGCGACAATATCAGTCAGGAGTCTCATGGCGCTGGTGGATGTCTCTGAAAGTATAAGACTTCCTATGCAACTAAAGGTCGAACAACCATGTCTTTAGGTTCCTAAGAAAATGATTGTGATCACTAATAGTGCGTAGGTGTAAAGGTAATTGATTCCACAAAGACGGAGCAAGGAAGGAGAAAGAACGCCCTCCACCAGTAGGGGTGCATATTCTGGGAGGCACAAGGAGCACTTGATTGCTAGATCTCAGGGTTCTGCCATACCAGGTTAATTTTTTTGTCCAGAAAGCTGGGCCTTTTACAAACGTGGTCTTATGCATCAAGCAAAGTACCTTAAAACGTATACGTTTTCGTACAGGCAATCAGTGCAGAAGTTTCAAACTGGGAGCGAAGGAGATCTTGAAGGAAGATCAAAGACCAATCTTGCTGCAGTATTCTGCAGAACCTGCAACTTAGATAGAAAATTTTAATTGGTGGAGGCCAATAGGGCATTCCCATAGTCCATGCAGTTGATGATAAGACCCTGGACTGGGGTTTTCTTGCCTCCGGTGGAATCCACTTAAACATTTTACGCATGCTACGCATAATTCCAAAGCAAGCGCCAAAGGTCTTATTGACATGGTCTTACATTGATAGTTTATTGTCCAATTGGAAATCCATATTTCTTACGGACTGAGTCGGAGTAGGACAGAGGCCAAGGCTAGAGGGCCACCAATCTGGTGTCCAGTACTCATCCGCCTTGCCAAAAAGTAAAATCTCAGTTTTCCCACCATTCAGCTGAAGGTTGCTAGTGCTCATCCACTTCTCAATTTGAGACATACAGTCAATAAAGGTCAACTTTGTTTCAGATGGATCAGGACCAAGGGTGACCAAGATCTGAGTGTTGTCAGCATAAGAGACAACCTCAAAACCATATGATCGGATCACCTTGGCCAAAGGGGTTACATAAAGATTGAAGAGTGTTGGACCCAGAATGGAACCCTGTGGTACTCCCATCTCAACTGGTCTACTACGAGAGTTTGTACACCCCACCTGTACTATCATAGCACGATCAGTTAAGTAGTTCTTAAGCTACTGAAGAGTTTTTCCCCTGACACCAATCTCCCAGAGCCGGCGTTCTAAAATGCTAGGGGATATGGTGTTGAACGCTGCAGATAAGTCGAGCAGGACAAGGATGGATGACTGCCCTCTATCTAATGCCCATCTGATGTTAGCCGCTACCTCCAACAAAGCAATTTCGGTGCTATGAGCTGCCCGAAAACCTGATTGAGAAGAGTTGAGCAGTCCATGGCTCTCAAGGTGGGCAACAAGCTGCTTGTTGACCAAGAACTTGGGCATATTACAGAAGTGAGGAAGCAGCGATATTGGACGATAGTTACTAAGGAGTTTTGGGTCTGCGGTAGATTTCTTTAATATAGGCCTGACCCTGGCAATTTTCCATGGTGTGGGAAACTTTGATTTCTTAGATTTCTTTCACGTGGCATCATGTCATTGATAAACAGAATATTTCAGTGCGCTTAGTTATGGATTCCTTTCAAGACAGGGTGCATCCAGAGGTTCTACTTTTTGTGCATTCTGTAAAGCACATGTTTGTGACTACTCAAAGCGACATAATAATAATAATAATAATAAATAATAATAATACCAAACATTAGAATTTAAAACGATCTTTTCAAAACAATGTCTATAGTCTAGTAGACTAAGGGCATGATATAGATTTCAGCAGACGGGTTACTCTGTCAAAATGGTGTCAGAAATGCCATTATTTCCTATGGGATTTAGAATTTGAGGGATGGAATATCCACAGGGCTGGACTGGGAACCCAGAGCAGCCCTGGAAATTTTTATGGACCTGCCCCCCTGCTGCTTTTGTTACTAGGGGCCGATTCAGCAGCATCCCAGCAAAAACCGGCCCCCAGTAACAAAA